>NC_135705.1:858443-1115943 GCF_964276395.1 Gasterosteus aculeatus
CTGCAAGGGTAATTAACAGAAAGAGAGAGGGAGGACGAGAGGAGGGAGGGAGAGAAGGGAGAGAAGGGAGAGAGGGAGGAGTGTCATAAAAGTGTCCCCACGATCAATAATGACTTTAAGAAGAAAAGGGGGAAAAATGACGATCCGGTGTGGAAGAAGAGAGATAAAGAGAGCGAGAGGGGAGAGGGGGAGGACGAGAGAGGGGGAGGACGAGAGAGGGGAGGACGAGAGAGGGGGAGGACGAGAGAGGGGGAGGACGAGACAGCGCCCTTTGGTCCGGAGCGCTGCTCGATACACGGAGAATAACGGTGACTCCTCTTCAGGTCGACTCGGGTCAAGTGGGGAGGGGCCACGTAAACGTCGCCATGGTAACAACAAGCGGCGTGTCGGCCACATTCCACCGACATGAAAGAGACGAGAGACCGAAGGCGGAGCTGCAACAGACTTCAAGCAAAAGATGAATTTGGCCACCTGAAACAAGAGGGCTTTTTTCTGCTAATGGAAGCCCCCCCCCCCTGAAGAAATGGTCCACCCCTTAAATGTGGTGATGGTCCGTTACTGAGCGAACTACATTGACCCGCTGCCCTCTGCTAGTGGGAACATCACCATGAAACCGTGAGGGGGGGTTTGATAATTCCACCCTTTGTTGTTGGAATGTTTGTGTCTGTGTGACGGGGCTCAACGTGGGGCCCCGGCTCATCCTGCCCCCGGGGCCCCAAACAGGTTAACAAGGTCCTGCTGAGGTGGAAGGTTCCCCTAAAGGGACCAACCAGTCCCGAGGAGTCAGGACAGTCGGGACATTGGAGACAGCGAAAGCAGCAGGTGAGAAGAGGACGTGCGTGAGGGACCCAAAGGGCCCCCGAAGGGCCCCCACAGGGATCCCTGCGTTGACCCCTGAGAGCCTGGCGGCTTTCCGTGTCTCCACCCAGACCTGCCGGTGCACAGAGACCCCGAGCACAGAGGGAGGGGGGCGCATTCCGCAGTGAGGGTGGGTTGGGGGGTTGGGGGGGGGCAGCGTTGACTCTCTATTGGCTGAAGTCTGGTCCCTTCATGAGTGACACCGAGTGGCTGCTTCCCTCTAAACGAGCATTCACACAACCCGGAGCCTTTCATTACTGGGGGCTTTACCTTTTACCTCTTTTGGGGGGGGGGCTGCGGGTGATGGGGGGCTGCGAGTCTTAAAAAAGACACTAAAACTCTTCATTACCACTTTCTAAATCTGCCTGCTCCCCTTTCATCGTCTCCAGAGGGGATTTATAACTAAGCTCCATTTCTCTCTCTTCCCTTTGTGGCATCTAATCAATCAGCCCCCCCCCCCCCCCCCTGTGGGAGCCAATTCTGTTTTGGCAGTTTGAAATGTTTGGTGTGGTTCAGACAGACAAAGCTGCAGATCCAGCTGGAGTCAACAGCCACCATGAGGGGGGGGGTCATGTGGTGTGTTATGGCTTCATCACAAAGAAGGAAACCAATCACAGCTTCGTCTCTGCGCTCGCTGACTTCACAATGACAGCGTTGCGTCACTGAAGTCGACACTAATGTGACACAATGTGCACAACACACTCACCTGTTACTAAATACATGAAGCTAAAATACGGTTGTTGTTTTGTTGGTATCTTGTATCTTGTCGGTGGCTTTAATGGTAAAATGTTACATTTGATTCACATGAAGTGAATCGTTAATCATATTCAGACAAAGTAAAAATCATCTCTTCATTAGAAATGTTAACAAATATTCTGGAAACTCTCATTGGATGTGAACATGTCGCATTAACACCAAAAGCAACTGCTGAAGGAAGAACAGAGGGAGGAGGAGGAGGAGAAGTGAGAGGGAGGAGGAGGAGGAGTGAGAGGAAGGAGGAGGAGGAGTGAGAGGGAGGAGGAGGAGGAGGAGTGGAAGGGAGGAGGAGGAGGAGGAGGAGAAGTGAGAGGAAGGAGGAGGAGAAGTGAGAGGGAGGAGGAGGAGGAGGAGGAGAAGTGAGAGGAAGGAGGAGGAGAAGTGAGAGGGAGGAGGAGGAGGATGAGGAGAAGTGAGAGGAAGGAGGAGGAGAAGTGAGAGGGAGGAGGAGGAGGATGAGGAGGAGGAGGAGGAGGAGAAGTGAGAGGGAGGAGGAGGAGAAGTGAGAGGGAGGAGGAGGAGAAGTGAGAGGGAGGAGGAGGAGGAGGAGAAGTGAGAGGGAGGAGGAGGAGAAGTGAGAGGGAGGAGGAGGAGGAGTGGGAGGGAGGAGGAGGAGGAGAAGTGAGAGGGAGGAGGAGGAGGAGGAGAAGTGAGAGGAAGGATGAGGAGGAGGAGTGGGAGGGAGGAGGAGGAGGAGGAGAAGTGAGAGGAAGGAGGAGGAGAAGTGAGAGGGAGGAGGAGGAGGAGGAGGAGAAGTGAGAGGAAGGAGGAGGAGAAGTGAGAGGGAGGAGGAGGAGGAGAAGTGAGAGGAAGGAGGAGGAGAAGTGAGAGGGAGGAGGAGGAGGATGAGGAGAAGTGAGAGGAAGGAGGAGGAGAAGTGAGAGGGAGGAGGAGGAGGATGAGGAGGAGGAGGAGGAGGAGAAGTGAGAGGGAGGAGGAGGAGAAGTGAGAGGGAGGAGGAGGAGAAGTGAGAGGGAGGAGGAGGAGGAGGAGAAGTGAGAGGGAGGAGGAGGAGAAGTGAGAGGGAGGAGGAGGAGGAGTGGGAGGGAGGAGGAGGAGGAGAAGTGAGAGGGAGGAGGAGGAGGAGGAGAAGTGAGAGGAAGGATGAGGAGGAGGAGTGGGAGGGAGGAGGAGGAGGAGGAGAAGTGAGAGGAAGGAGGAGGAGAAGTGAGAGGGAGGAGGAGGAGGAGGAGGAGAAGTGAGAGGAAGGAGGAGGAGAAGTGAGAGGGAGGAGGAGGAGGAGAAGTGAGAGGAAGGAGGAGGAGAAGTGAGAGGGAGGAGGAGGAGGAGAAGTGAGAGGAAGGAGGAGGAGAAGTGAGAGGGAGGAGGAGGAGGATGAGGAGGAGGAGGAGGAGAAGTGAGAGGAAGGAGGAGGAGGAGGAGGAGGAGGAGAAGTGAGAGGAAGGAGGAGGAGAAGTGAGAGGAGGAGGAGGAGAAGTGAGAGGGAGGAGGAGGAGGAGAAGTGAGAGGGAGGAGGAGGAGAAGTGAGAGGGAGGAGGAGGAGGAGGAGAAGTGAGAGGGAGGAGGAGGAAGAGGAGGAGGAGAAGTGAGAGGGAGGAGGAGGAGGAGGAGGAGGAGAAGTGAGAGGGAGGAGGAGGAGGAGGAGGCGGGCTCATGTGTCCTCTGAGTGATGTGAAGTGATTTGGAGGATGTGTGCTTCTCCCTCATGGAGCGCAGCATCAGAGTAATGTCTCCCACTCAGTGTACCGTTGTCTTCTTTACACCTCAGCCCTCTCCTTCCTCCTCCTGCTCCTCCTCCTGTTCCTCCTCCTCCTCCTCCTCCTGCTCCTCCTCCTGTCCGTTGTTTCCTCAGATATCCTGAACACATCTTTTTGTTGTTGTCTTCCTGCACCCAATGAAATGCAGGGCAGTGAGTCACACATTGTGTTGTTAACACCTTTATAATTTATTGACTCTGTTGATTGATGAGTGAGGTTTTCTTCCGTGTCGGACTGAACAAATCTCAGTGGAATTCAAACCGACTCACCGTTGCAGCGTTTGTCCTCGAGTGGATCCTGTGATTCTGTGACGCTTCATCAGCAAACCCAGAAGGAGAAGAGCCAGTCAGCGCTGAGAGAAGGATTCTAATTGAAACAACACGTTAAACCACCAAGAGCAACAACACCACCAAAACACACAGAAACACAGTGTGCGCTGTGATGCTGCACAGTCGTCCCGCCCGTGTGGGTGAGTGTTAAGTGTATTAGGACCATGAAGCTCTCATCTGCTGAGCATAATGTCTCCCCCCCGTCCCCCGTCCCCCCTCATCGCTGTCTTCTCCCCATCCGGCTGTGCAGGCAGGTAAGTGGAGCTCTGCCGTGGGCTTAATGAGCTGAGGAAGAGGCCCTGCTGGAGGAGACCAGCCTGATCACTGCTACCTCTGTTCCCATTTAGGGCCGGGCTTCGCTTCGAGGGACGCGGAGACGGGGGAGGGAGGCGGGGGAGGGGGGGGTAAGATGGAGATAACAGCAGAAAAGAAAAGGGAGAGGGAGCGACTGTAACAGCGGCGATGTAATAGCATCCACCTGCTGCCTCTTCTTTCTTCCTCCATCACCCAAGGCCTCATCGTAATTTATCCCCATCTCCCTCTGCAGCCCCCCGAACCCCCCGAACCCCCCGAACCCCCGAACCCCCCCTTACAATCACTGCGCCTCTGTTTTCTTATGTGGCTCTTCAGGATTCGACAAGCTTCATTACCCCTGTTTGATGTATTTCTTTCTGTTTCATCCCCGTCACACACACACACACACACACACACACACACACACACACACACACACACACACACACACACACACACACACACACACACACACACACACTCTAAACTGAGATTTTGCTCTCAGGTTTTTAACCATAGAATTTGCTCTTTGGAGTCCGTAGTTTCATCTTTGGTTTCCTTCGTGTGGTGACGTGTTGGTCTTTGCTGCGTATCACCTGCTGCAGCGTGTTCCATACGTTCACCTCTGGTAAACGATGTCCACGGCTGCCTGGTGGTTTGGCTCAACATGATGAACATCCGTCTGAGGGTCTGGATGGTCCCCCGGGTACCTGACAGGCGCTGTGAACATTCACGTGGTGGTGGCAGGGGGCTACCTTGGGAGGTGCCACATGCAGCATTTCACTCTATTGTTGTATTCATACCTCCTCAAAGAGAACCAGGTTACAAATATCCTCAAATGTACTAACTTTGGATATGAAACACCTCCTGGAAAATCAGGCGCCACCAACTTCAATGTTGGTTTGGTTTTGTAGTTTCTTTCTGTGATTGGAAATGCAGCTGGTAATAAGGTATGAATTAATTAACCTTTCACAGTGCTGACTTACTGATTCAAAGACTTACTATCTGTTTCACTCAAAGGGGAAAACGCCTATTGACCCTTACTAGATTACTTCTCATAGTTAATATAGTACGGCCAACCTTCGGCATTTTCAATTTGCAGGGAAAGATGTCTGAATCAGATTCACCATAAAGTGCCGTAAGTGGTTGTATTTCCATTGGATTTTAGGATTCGTACGTTGGGAAATGTTCCGTAGTTGCTTCGTAGTGCTCTTCTGTCATACAGAATGCGAAAGAATTCTGAATGAGATCCGCCACTAACACAAACTTTAAAAGGGACCTGAGACCGGCAGAATAACCTGACGGCCAAAACCGTAGCTGCAGTAAGCGGCAGAATGAAACCACCTAAAGTGGTTAGTAAATAACAGCTTTGTCAAAAAACGTACAAAGACACTGTCAAAATCAACACCTGCCCCTTTAGGAAACATCACCCCAACAAATAATGGGTGTGCAGAGTTGTGCAGCAGCAGTGAGTGGAATGTGTTGATGGGTGAGCAAAGAGTGGGCAAGCTGTGCATGTATATAAACACACATAAAGTACATACTGCAGGTATATGTGTATCTATATATATGTAGATATACATATGTTTGGGGCTGTCGACGGTGCTTCGGGTTCACCATCTTAGTCCCACATGGTGCTAATAAATTACTAAACAAAAACCGCCAACAGAGCAAATGTTATTAGTTCTGTAGATTTATTGTCATGAACCAATGACGATATTTGGAAGGAGTTTGAAAATGTGACCTGTAGACAAAGAGGAAGTTAAACAATATCAATTGGTATCAACAACCATCGATATCTGTACAACATGCTTTGCAGATATTAATGGTGCCAATCTGTCCAGTAAATGTTGTAATATTTCTCAGGATGAGTTGACCTGTAGGTGGCGCTGGATGATAAATGATGAGCAAACATCACTGTCAGCTGTAGTTTACAGGAACATTGTTCCACTAATTAGTAAAAGTCTCTTTGCGCTGTGAGAAGTTACGTGAACCCTGTTATTCTTTCATAAAGGTGGATCCCTCAAAGCGAATAACGCCAGAGAACAGGAAGTCCACATAGTTTCATGGACGGGAGAATCATTGGACCGTCCTGAAGAAGAGGTTCTGTGGTTCTGTAGTGAACGGGCTCAACGCAGGATGCAGGATGTGTGACCAACACACTCGTGTCTTTTGTTCTTTTGTAAAAAAGTTTGTGGTAGCATCCAAAAAAGTTCAAATGAAGCGAGGTTATCAGTTATTAGAGCACCGGTGTGTTCTCAGTGGCCCACCAGTTAGCCTTCATGGAAATATTGCATTGTGATGAATGTTTATTGATTGAAGTGATTAGGACATGAAACTGTGTGTTGAGTCATAATAACTTTATTTACAGACGAGAACAGTGACACTTGTACACTTGGTGTACATCAATTACAACACAGTAAGTTGCATTTAACTACACAAAAGAATGTTCTATATGTACAAATACATACAAATATATAAATTAACACTTTGGAGGTTACACCATGCATCACAATTCACCTTAAAAACTATGACCTAATTATCTAATTAGAATCAGGAATTCATTACATTACGATATCCGGCAGACATTTAGTGTCCCAAACCGGATGGACACCAGAGAGAGAGAGAAAGGTTGCATAAGAAACATCCACCAGCTGTGTTAAACACACACAGATCTTCAACACTGTGTGAGAACAGCTGGTCCACAAAAGCATCACAGGAGCAGCTCTGAGACCAGTTCATCTCTTCAGGCCATGGAACCGTTTGAAGATCTTCATCTGGTACTTGAACTAAACATCACGTATCATGCAGAGCATGAGAGCATGAGCACAGTTAACATCCACACTGAGGGATAACATTCCCCAAATGTACATTCAGACGGTCTGAATCAGCAACGATGGATTTGGTGAATTGTTGTGAAGAAGCACCACATCTTGTCCTGCTTCACTGGCCGTTCCCCTGGCAGTAGGTCACACTCCACTGACGGTCACTGTCAACAAGAAACATCCACATTCTAAGAGCGTTTACACACCGCTTATTCCTCTGATGTTAGCGACTAATAGCAGAAGGATGCTGTCAGTGAGGAGATGTTTGCCTGTGAGGATCTAAGAGGTTCTTACCCACTGGGCCGGTCAAAGGAGCTCTGAACTCCGGTCAGGAAGTGGTCGCTGGGGACCGTCCAGCTGAAGTATTCCTGAAAGTAGTTGATGTGTGTCTCTGTGTAGCAGTTGGATGTGGTAAAACCAGGAGAGCTGCAGCACTGAAACCTCCATCTGAAGAAGAAGAATAATGTGTTCATCAACATTCATGAACAAATTTGTTATCAGAGAATGTGGTTTTGATGTTTTTTCCAGCAATAAAACCCACTGACCTCCTGTCCTTGAAGAGGCGGCTGTGTTCAGCGTAGGCCCCACTGATCACTTTACCGCCTCCACAGTTGAAGTTAAATGGTTCCCAATAGTTGTTGAGAGAACTTGACCACTGGCATGTGGTTTGACGATTGAGAGCCTTACATGAAAACGCCCAAAGTCGATCGTTCTTCTCTGAATTGTAGAGACTGTTGTGGAAGGGAATTATCATGTTATAAGACTGCTTGTTGTACCTCATGTATAAATAAATAAAACACAGGTATTTTTTTATATCTATATGAATATAATTTAAAAAATTGATTTTGTGAGCTTTCACACATCAAACCTGACACACAACACTTGGCTCTTTGAGCACGTCTCAAAATGTAGCTTAAAATGAGGCATTCCATCCTGATCAGGTGATGACATACATTGACTTTGGCTTTCAGATGATAAGAGATGAAACCCAACTTGATTGAAGATGTTTACCTTGTGATGCCAGATACAGCTTGGCCAGTAGGACAAGTGCGGCTCAAAGTGTTCTCCAACACGTTGTCCCACTCGTTGTACGCATGAAGGTAATCCGCTGTAAGAGAGAGCTCCGTTTAGTGGGGATTTTAGACAAGTTACTTAGCCAGCAGGGACAAGACCTCATCATTCTGCAGTCAACTGCATATTCCCTTTGAATCTAACTTACTGCAGACATACAGCTTGTTGATCTTCAGAATGTCCTTCTCCGACATGCCTTCCCTCTGGCCTATTTGTGCTGAGGGGTCGAGGGCAACGATGGTATCTTCCCCGTTCTTTGAGAAGTCTCTGGGTGCGTAGTGCATTAAAGACGAGTAGTCATATGCGACATTTAGGTTGTTTGTGTCCAATCGGTCAAAGTTTCTCTCTTGTCCGTCCTGGATGTTTGCTAAGTTGATCTTGACGAAAGCGTCTCGGTCACTTCTACTCTGCTCGTGCCAGAAGCCGAGTGCGTGGATGAGCTCATGCTGGATGATACCACTTTGAAGGCACCCTGCACCCAGCGACACCTCTTGAGACATTCCAATTCGTCCAACCCAGGACCAACAGCCGCTTTTCTTCACAATGCTAATGTAGTCGGGCTGGTTCGTGTGGGCAACAAACCGGATGCAGGTGCTCATGTGGAAGGCACTGATTGCTTTGGCAATCTGGTCCTTCTCAGCGCTGGTAAAGGAATCACTCACGATAAATGGCACTTGGACTGTCGCTTGTAACTTTTCCCATCTGCAGTCACTGCAGATTCTTGCATTCCTTGTATTAGAGACGATAACATCTCCTTCCACTACAAGGTTGGCTACTGGTTTGTTTGCTCTGAGGATTTGTGAATTGACTGTCTGTGTATCTGTAAAGTGAATAAAAAAGTTTTAGTTTGATTCAATTGATCTGTGAAAAAGTGCTATCTGGTGTAGTGTTAATAAATATGCACACTGACATACCAATATCTATGTCTATGGCATTCATAGTCAACGAAGTACAGTAAAACTAATTACCTTGTGTTTTTCCTTTGCAGTAATTGAAACTCCACCGATGATCACTGTCAATAAAAAAAATAATGTCACTTTGTAAAGTCTTAAGAAAGCCGAGATCATTGTTACTCATTTGATCATTATGGCTAAACTCAATTAGGAGCAAATATAGTAAACAATTTAAATGAAATAATGAACATTTGATCTAATGATATAATGAATATTTCATTCAGTGTCTGAAAAGATGTCAAACATAAAGGTTAAAGGCAGAACTGTGTTCTGGTGTCAGGTTGCTTACCCAGTGTCCCGGTTCTTGAGTTGGGTCTGGACTCCTGTCAGGAAGTGGCCTGCAGGGAGTCTCCAGGTGAAGTCTTTGCTCCAGTAGTTCACCAGTGGAGATTTACGACATTCAGAAGTCACAAAGTTTGGAACGGAGCAGCAGAGGAACTTCCAACTGAAACAAGATCAGATCAAGGAAACCATTTTACTTTTTTAAGTTCAGTCTTAACATCAAATCAAGTAGTTAAACCAAAATGTCATTGAAAGTCATGAAGGAGCTCACAGATGGATTTCAGACAAAAAAAGCAGTTTAAAAAGTATGCTCCTGTGTTTGTACCATCTCGGTAGCAATGAAATATCACCATGCTGACAAATGAGTTCCATTTAAAGCCCCCCACATACGATAATGTTAATAGATTCCAACAACATGCATTATTCCAACAAAGGACCAACCTTCTGGCTCCTTGTGCCATGTCGAAATCGCTGAAGACGCCAGCAACTACACGATTAACCGGACAATGGTAGCGGAGTTCTGTGTCATACGAGTCCTGGGAGGTGGACCAGGAGCAGTCTGAGGTGGAACCCAAAGCCTTGCACTCAAACTTCCATTGGCGATCTTGGTCAGTGGCGCTGTAGGAGCTTTGATATGAATCACAAAGGTTTAACGGTTAGTTCAGAAGAAGCAGAGTAAAAAGGTATCATAGCAAACCAAACATGGTGCATTGATCTTTACGTTGAACTTTACCTATTGATCTGGGACACGGCGTGTTTGTCTGGACATGCATGACGCAGAATGCCTCTCAATCTGTTGCCATAATCCTGCGCTGCGAGTCCAGCTGCAAACAAACATGTCGTCCAACAATCAATCATCAACATCATCGACAGAATATGAGCACAAGGTGCATCTACCAATAAGAGCTGAATGTTCTCACCGGTCAGAAGGACTGCAACCACGATGAAGGTCCACATAGCGTCTGAGGAGTCGGTGTCTTTCCTGTGATGAGAATGACTTCACTGACTGGAGGTGCTGCCATTTATACTCTGGTGACCAGGAAACAGTTTGTTTGTCACCTCATAGCAGAGGCGTGTGAGTCACTTGTAAACCAAGGAGAAAAAACATTCCACTGCCAAATGTATTAATTATCTTAACCAGAAATATTTTCAACTTCTTCCTCATAGCTGTCAGATCAGGTACCAAAACCAATGAATCATAGTATCAAGTAAAATGCAATCCGAGCACCACTTCAGTCCAGTGGTCGTGTTGTTTAACTGCGCTGCTGTGAACATCTTCAGCAGAAAGAGGCCTTCAGTTCTCATGCAGTGGTCTGATCCTACTGACTAGTACTGATATTATACACATCTTATATGCCCACGTCCACTAAATCATTCCAATCGGACAGATGTTAAAGAAATACAACCAACATTTAGATTTACATTGTTTTTGTTGGTTTCTTGGTTAGTCTGTACTAACTATCGTTAACTACCGGCTGGTCAGTAATCACGTTGATGAACAATGCTTTTCTTCTGTAGTTTCACCTGCTGCTGAACCTTCAACCTTTAAATGATTACGTGTGCTGGTGTAGAATAGTTACACAAACACAACAACGTCATCATTCGAATCAAGTCTGTCTGCTCTGAACTGGCTGAAAGTGGACAGAAGTAAACTGTGTTTACCTGAGCACACCTGCACTCACCTGCATTCCTTTCCAAGCAGCAGGATTACGTAAGCGGTATTTTGTCTCTCGGCCCTTTGAGGCAATAACTATTGCTATTACTACTAATAACCATACGTATACCGTAAAAACATATAAATACATGCATATGTATACACATGCATTTCTATATGTATACATCAGGTGTTTGCTTATGGAGATGATACAAAGGATGAACTGATAACCGGTGAAGAACGTCCTTGTATTCACTTTAATCGCTGCTCTACTTGAGTATCTGTCCACACCAAAGGGGTCAATAAAGACCAACGTGGTCTCCTCTCTCTCGTTCCCCCCACCAGCCTGTAACCTGCCCCCCCCTCCCCCCCCCCCCTCTTTTCCTTGGCTAGTTCCCATGCATTCCTAGTGGCCTCAGAAACCCAATACAGCCTTTTGGTGAGTCCACAGATCCTCCGTGTGGCCTTTCCGCCGTGCCAGCTGCCTCCCCCCCTTCAGCCCGATGGAATGTTAAGCCCCACTTGTGGAGAGCTTTGTCTCCGCCATGCAGCCAAACAAAAGGCAAAGTGGCTTTTCATTGTATTAGGGAAGTCCAACACCCCCAAATCCCCCCAGCTCTCTCCCCTCGACTCTCACAAAGAAATGCGCATGGTGGCAAAGTGCGTGAGCCGCCACACACACCAACGGGCCTGCATCATGCACGCACACACACGCACACACGGACACACACCAGGCATAAAGTGTGAATGGAGTCAATGCCGAACCCATTGTATCTGTTCACCGGCGCACACACACCTCCGACGCCGGAAGTTTATTCAGGTGATTTGTGTGATGTGGTTTGTAATGAAATGAATTAATGTGCTCGGATTGTTTTTTAATGATGCTGTGATTCATCAGTTCTGGTAGATGACCTGACATGAGGAATAAGCTAACTTTCAACCTGGACTGGATCCCATTTTCAGATTTCTGCAGTGGAGATGTGTTCCGTTAGCACGTGCTTAATAGATAATGCCTTATATGCACATTGCATTTAACAGAACTGCCTCAGAGGGAGTCCTCTTAACAACAGGGAAGGTTTTTCTCTTACGTTAAATGTATTCAACTAAGGTTTCTCCACTTTTTTGTTATTTGTGTAAAATGCTCCTTTACAACATGTTTTTCCAGACATGAACGGAGAGGCAGAGTGACGGGTTGATAGCAGAGAGGAAATGTTACGAAACTTTCCACTGCACAAACTGAGGTGCACAGAGCGGAGTTCATCCATGGCACTCCTGTAAATACCTGTGATTCATATGCTGATCTGTTGGCAGCAACACCGGCTCGGCCACATCACTAATTATCACAAGTACTTCAAATGTACGGCTCTATTTTTATAACGAGGGAGCTGGCTGATGAAATGCATGCACATGGCAATGAAACAAAAAACTATTCTGATTTCCATCTTCTTATTTCAGATGATCCCCTGATCTCGAATGTGAGTTACAAACCATCATGGAAATGGTTCAAGTTTAAGTAAAGTCTCAGCCCCGTCCACATTGACATCCTGGCACCTGTTGCCATTGACGTGCTGTTCCCCAGCTGGTGGAAACGTCTCCATTTGACGGGGAGACGAATGCGTTCCTCACCGGCCCTTCAGGATCAACGAGTAAACAGCGAACACAGATGTTCAGAGAAGTTCAGAAGGAACCCAACGGTGGATGAGATGAAGACGGGGGGGAGATCAACGGGGAAAGAGACGCTTGTATGAAGAAGACGGAGGGCGTCTGTCATTTGATAAAGTGCAATAAATAATGTGTGAAAATGTTCCTGATCTGTCAGCGTGTGAGTGAATGTGGTTCAGGGCCACTGATCTTCTTGAAGAAACCTTTTTGGGGTGTTGTCTAGTAGCAATGGTGTAAACGTTTTGTTTTAAGTCAAAAACGCCTCAACGCAAAATAAAATGAATTGAATTGAATTATCGGTTCATCCACAGTGACAATAAATTATTTAGAAATACAATAAATGTATTGATGGACTCATTTTAGTTTCATGATACAATACGAGTGATAACTGACTAAAAACACTCATCAGCATGAGAGACAGAAAGATGCTAAATGGATCACTGACCTTTCACTAGCAATAGAATACAGATAATACTATGAGACCAAAACAATGACACAATGACCACAAAGAGACACAAACTAATTGAAAATCCATCAATCCATCAAATGGCCACTCGAAGCTACAAAAGGACTTGAGGGCGAAACGATGACGTGCCGCAGAGGAGGCGCCTTTTGCACGTCTGTGGGTTTTATTTTCATTGTATTGGATGTTTTCTGTTTGGTCATTCATTATATTCTCTGGAAAGACATTGAAAGTACGACACAGGATTTCATACAACGCCCTTCAAACCAATCTGGGAACGACTGAATGGAGACGGCTCGCCCTGCGGTGACGACGGCGATCCGGACCCAGAGAACCATCAAGGTAGATTGGAACTAAATGAACGATAATAGAAGACACTCTGAATGCAAATGAAGTGTCGCACCGCTTCATTCCGCGTTGAAACGCTGCTGAATCACAACGTGCAGGATGATTTTTCTTTCTTATTAGTCGAACGACCTCATGTTGCTTGTGCAACTTTCTTCATTCTCATGCCTCTTCAGCCAATCAGAGGGTACGAGCCGAGAGGCCCAACGGTTCCTCTTCCTTCATGGACAGAAGGTCAAACCCTTGAGACGTAAAGGTTTCACTTTGTTGCGATTTGGAGTGACAGTCGAGAGGTGATCGGCACTTGATCCACTCAGAGCGAACAACATTTTACGGTTTCAGTGGAGAGAGAAGAGGACGAGTCACGTGTCAGGGAGGGGAGAACGTGATGGGGAGGAGAGACGAGTAACAAGACGCAGGAGAAGGGAGAGGAAATGAGAAGTGTGGGGGTGAGGGGGGGGGAGAGCAAAACAAATGAGACGAGGACAGCAAGTCCACAGACCGTGTTCCCCTGAATGGAACCACAATGACTCGTGAATTCTACGACGTGCGGACATCAGATTTCTTTTCTTGAAGCCTGATAATATGTCACAATGTGGCGATGCGGCTCTCCAATCAGCTGTGCAGCAGAGAGGCAACGAAGACAGGAAGAGAGGAAATGAGAGATGAGGGGACGGATACCAGACGCACGGACACGAAGGCGGAGGAGACAATGGAAGAGCAGATAATCTCACCGTGAGGAGGAGCTCCGTCTCTCCATCCCATAAGCAGCGCCGTCGTCTTTCCCTCAACTTGAACAAGTTTCATTTGGTTGGGGGAACTTTGTGGTGATGACAATCCACAGAGTGTGAGGACACGTTGCCCAGCTGGACGAAGATGATTTCTGTGTAGAACCGGTATCCAGTGAATCGCGGCTGGAGTTGTGTTAAACTTTGTGTAACCATCGATCCTTCGAGGGCGTCTGTGGACGTCTAGAAACCGACAGACAGACAATCGCACTAATGCACGCTGAGAAGACACACAAGCTTCCCGAAGACACATACACAGGTGGCACGGCAAGCAGACATGAACAACACACACACACACACAGATCCCGACCCTCAAGCAAGGATCATGTTGGCATCCTCTGAACACACCCGCTGTTGTGCGATGTGTTTGTAATATCAACAGCTCAGAGAATGTTGAGGGAACGTTGGGGGCTAATCTAAATTAGATTGGAGGGGGGGGGACTCGACATTCCCCAGCAGCGCCTCCACCGATGAACGTTCGCTGGGAGAGGAAGTGTTGTGTGGGAGCTCGGCTCTCCCGGGTAACCGGTCGATGGGAATCATCAGATATGAGCTGAAAAATAAGCTTAGAGAAAAGGGAGACTCAACCTGGGAGAAAGACTCAGTCCCATCACGTCTCCCCCTTCAGGTTTCACGTCCATCTAGAGGGGAACTGAACCACACTTCAGCCGTCCAGTGGCACCTTTGTCTTCATCTCCGGACTCCTTGTCACCACAGGACAGTCCACCTGACTCCAATAAATGTCTCGCACACAGACAGGTCTTTTCTTTCTAAACTCTTCACTTTAAAACCCCTTTTGAAAAAGTGAACGTTCCAAATAAACTTCTCAACTCTGAGAGAAAGATCCTGCAGAGTCCCCCAATGACACTTTGATGTTCTCTGTGATCGCAGGGCGACGGATGGAGCTCATAAAACTTTAATAAGATTTACCCACATGACTGGAGGCCATGTTGGGGTCTGATCTCCGTAAAAAATGTAAAAAGGTCATCTGAGACCAGCTCACCACTTGAGGCAAGCAAAGAAGATCTCAAGGTCGACAGTTCACGGCGCTCAACCCGCGAGTATTTATCCTGACTGCGTTCTCATAAATCCGCTCAACTGTGGCTTTGTGGCTTTGCTTTTCTCTGCACCTTAAAGTGACACCCGGTCAAAGTAGCGTCATTGTTCAGACGGAGCCCTGAAGCCCCCCTGCTGCTGAGCAGGCTCGCTTTATACGCATCAGACGTTTTCCCACCCTGACGCCACCGACTGACATCCGTGCGGGTTTGGCGTTCCGGTGAAGGGCTCCAGCGTGGGTACGAGTGCTAATGGGGGCGGCCTGAACTAACGCGCTGCTCAGATAACCTTTATTTCAGACAGACTTGGATCTGTCCGTCTCTACCAGCATGTGGCCGAAGGACCTCTGTGATGGATCGACGCGTCCTGAAGAAGTTCTCCTAACTGCCAGGTCAAAGAAAGGACGGTAAAACTGTCCAATCAGCGCGTTTTTCCGTCACTCTTTTAAAAGATCTGTGTGAAACAGGAACTGACAGCAACCTTTAGATACGCCACTGTTCCTCCCACATGAACCTGATAAACATCTTAAACACTCGAGGCCAGAGAAAGTCAGTCGGAGTCTCCTCGAGCCTTGATGAGCTGAGCTTTAGATCCGAGCAAAAGAGAAAACGTACTCCTGTGAATCAAAGAACACACATCTGAGTCCTGCCTGCTTTTCTCTGTAGACGTTCCTTTAACTTGTTGTTCAGGTCCGCAGTTGTTGGCCGGCTCCCAGAGAACCGATCCGGGAACAGAAGGGAAACAACACTAAATGACTTGAACACGCAAACAGACGTGAGCAGCGACGTGAAAAGAGGAAACTTTGGACCCGTTTGATTCTGAAACGCGCCACACGGCTTCTGATGACGGCTCCACGGAAACTAGCAGTATTTGAATGTCTAATCCCACAAACACAGGACTTTGACCCAAGACGCCGCAGCTCGCGTCCCGCGTGAAACCAACTCGACGTTGACTCACATGAACATAATTCCAACGTTGACTCATCACATCATAATTCCAACCTTGACTCATCTCATCATAGTTCCAACGTTGACTCATCTGAACATAGTTTTGTTGCATAACTTTACTTACTGGCACCAGTACTTACTGGCACCAGTACTTACTGGCACCAGTACTTACTGGCACCAGTTACGCAACGAGCGCTGTTACTTTATGTAATTGCACAAAGCTTCATGAATCACCAAACAATGTCCGCAGCAAACAAAAGAGAATCTGTTGTGGCTTTTAGGAGTGAACTGCTGGATGAGGTTACACACCAGACACAACAGACTCCTCAGTGAAAACCTTTACAATACGGAGAGGAAGCCAAAGATGGACGTGAGAGCTGCTGAAGTGGGGGTCAGATCAGCTAAACACACATGGAATCAAACACCAGAGCTTCAGAGGTCCGGCGATCGACTGATTTCACTCAATATCCGTCATTGAAAATCAAACCAGCTTTGTTCTTGTCAGAAAAGGAGCTTGAGACCAGATGTTTAGAACACGAGGCTCACAGACACACACACACACACACACACACACACAGACCTGCTAACGCCATTTCCTGATCAACAAAGAGGCTCCAGCTGTGTGTGCGAAGCAGGCTCAGTGTGTGTTTTTGTGTTACATTACATATCAGTGTGTTTGTTGTGTACTCCTCTTTATGAGCACTGCTTTATAAACCAGCTGTGATGACAGAAGATCCTGATCCCCCCCATCGTCCCACACACACACAGCTACACACACACAGCTACACACACACAGCTACACACATGAACACTTTCACTAAGACTTACAGGCAATGAATGAGTCATTTTCCATAAACAGTTACATCATTCAAGCTGCTGACGTGACAGAGAGAGAGAGAGAGATCATGGATGCAGCACTTTATATGATAATATTGTGTGTGTTTGAGGAGGAGTCATCAATCTGACCCCCCATAGCAGAGAACACTCCACAGCGCCATGATTTGACCCGCGAGGACGCCCGACATGATGATGAGGGCTGCTTGCTGTAAAAGTGACATTAAAGGTCCCACAGAAGAACTATGGCGGGATGTGAAGTGATGAAACCTTTCCCCGTGTTACAGCGTCTCTTTCTTCAATCTGCCACAACATTGGTACAACTGTCTGCTTCAAGAAGGGCGACAAATACACGCAGGACGACAAAGAGACGCAACACAGACACAAACACAGACACGCTAAACGGCACCGAGCGACGACTGCAAAGAGACACGAGACACCAACAGTGAGCAAGCAGCCACATTGTGTGTGTGTGTGTGTGTTGGGGAGTGTTCTGCATGTTTACAGCCCTTTGTACGTCCTTTGTGTGACAACGACACAAATGGAGAGAAGAAGAAATGGAGCCGCCTGTTTTTTATTTTCTTGTTGTGTCCATCAGAGATGTTTTGTTTACCAAAACACAGCCGGCAGAATTGATTAGCTGACATTTACAAATGCCGTGACACACACACACACACACACACACGCACACACACACGCACACACACACGCACACACACACGCACACGCACACACACACGCACACACACACACACACACACACACACACACACAAACGCACACACGCACACACACACACACACACACACGTTGTTCTTCTAGTGACTTTGGGGACATTCCATAACTAACAGTCACCGTGACCACGTTATTCTCGCTTTAATGTGGAATGATTGACAGGCCGTTACCACTTTGCCCCCTAAGGAAGCAAAGTCCCCACAATGTACATGTGTGAACAGATCAATGTCCACACAGCGCAGGAACGCCCAGACTAACTCACACACATAATAAATAACCAATTGTAGTATCCACAATAAATAATAACGTGTTTGCGTGCAGCGGGACAGAGCTGCTCGCGATGGTTTATAGATCAGCACCGAACGGAAAGACCGGAGTGAGGAGAGGGAATAACGATGGAGGGAGGGGGACAACACACACAAACAGGCAAGAGAAAATACCCAAAAGAAGACTCTGTAGGGAAGGAAAGGGGGGGAACAGGTTGACCGGGGACCAACAATCATTTTCAACTGTAATACGATCGTTTTCATTTTTTTATAGAAATAGATTTCCCTTTTTCTTCCCCTTTATAGTTAAGAGGAAAAGGACCATACAGTTACGTTTTATAGTTTTGCCATATTGCCAGAATATTTTCCACCACATAAGACATTAATCACATGAAACATTGCAAACTTGTGTCTGCTCACCTGGACTGCAGACAAACACAATGAAAAATATATTTCTGGTTCTTTTGAGACAATCATACAACTACTAATGAGCTCTACGGTAGCCAGGACGGACAATGCACCCCTCAGCTTCTGAGACATCTTCAGACAACATCTCCACTGAACCAAGGGGCACCTCCGGTATGAGGAGGATTTGTTTCCAACTGGCTGATCAAACAGCGATGAGAGACGCATGCCGGGAAAGTTATTGCTTGTGTTTGTGTGGATTGGAGCAGAGACCTGCTATTGGCACAAACCCTGGCGAGAACACGAGTGGAGGAGGACAACCAGAGCCGTGCCGAGGAGGCAGAAAGCCCTCACAAGCCCGTTTCCTGGCTCGGGTAATCCGCTACTTCCTTTTGCAACTGTTGTGCAGCTCCTGCTTGGTTCCAAGTGCCTCTGGGAAATTATCTTACCGAGAGAGAGCAGTGTGGTGGTGAACGGGGGTCGTGGGGGCCTCTGGAGGTGGTGAAACATCGGCGAGGCTCTTCTCGTGTCTCATTCTGGCTGGTACGTATTGAAGGTCTGTTGCCGGTTGGCAGGCTTGTTGTGCGCGGCGGATGTCGCGGTCCAGACGACGGACACAGCAGCTCGTTCTCTTCCCCTACGAGGAAACGAACGGGCTTCTGTTGCCTACGTTAGAGGACAAGCGCCAGGGACGGAGGACAAACTAGGGCAAAGATGAGAGGGATGAAGAGGGTTGTGAGGCAAAACAAACTCGCGTCACCAATCACGCATTTCAGGACGTAACTCATGAATAAATGCATTGCTGGTATTCAGCATTCAGCAAGAAATGACCATCCGTCAGTCGCCCACCATGAAGAGGTGGCGTCATGCAGGGAGGGTCTGACAAACGCGGGACCAGCAGCTGGGAGGCCGGAGATCGAGACCTGGGGACTGTACTTTGCACACATTCAAACCCTCCAGAAAAGGAAACTCTTTCGATGTTCACAGACACGTTTCCCTCGGCTTCATTTGAGCCGTTTAGAGGCCCTGATAAGGTTTTAATATCTGACAACTGAGCAAAGCTTGAACTACATTGAGATTCCCTGCGTCTCCCTGTTTCCAGCTCGCCCCTGAAAGGCGCCGTGGGAGCGAGTGGAGCCGGGGCGGATGGAGAGATTTGCGCTTTCTGCTCGGGGCAATGAAGTGTCGATCACTTACAGCGCAGCGCGGGGAGGGCAGGATCTCCGGCGGGTGAGTACAGCTGAAAGGGGAGAGAGGGCGTCCTGAGTGACAGCTGTTAAAACCTGCACCACGGCCTCTGGCTCTGGGATGAGGCCTCACATGTGGCTCATGGAGATCAAGGCAATGCACTGCATGACAATCAGCTGACACATCAAATCCAACAAGGAACTCGGATGAAGGAAGAGCGGTGAGAAGGAGTCTGGACGCGGGAGGGAACCCGCTTTGGATTCGTCTAGATTGACGATCATAATCACACCTCATTTTTTGGGGGCAAAGCCGTTGAATGTGGAAATCTGGATCAGGTCACTGAAACAACAAATCCAACATCAGCTCCCATCATACTGAATCCTGCACGCAGTTATAATCAACTCAGTCACCATGTGGCGCTCTAGTGAGAAAAGCTGCTCTTTTCCCCGGGTTCTCAAATGGTGATTCTGGTATTTTGTTCGCGCTTGTTGCAGCTGCAGCTACTCCTCCTCGATCAGCCCCCAAAGCCAAGTGGGTAAAGGTGTCCTCTTCCATTAACTGTGATGAAGCTCTGCGATGTCTTACGCTTCCCCGTAAGTCTTTGTGGGGACGGGGGCATTGTGCTTTCTCTTCATGTCGGCTGATTCCTGCTTTGAATCAGTTCATCCGTTGAATCTAAGCATAAAAATGCTAAAACTAACAATAGTACTTCAGTGCTGCATCTTGCATCGATGCGATTTAGACTTTATTGTTACGAGTGAAGCTTCAAACTTGCTGTTAGAACCATACGAGAAGATATGAAAGCTCACCTGCAGTTCATCATGGTAATAACCCATTTGAAGTAGACTCTATTCAACATGTCACTATTTCACTGGAGTCCTTTTATTAGTTGTTCTGTCTCCTGGTTTGCAGCTCTGGAAATGTGTCCAGGTGACTTCCTGTCGCTTCCTCCTTCTGCTGCCTAAAAAGCACAAGTGATCTTCTTCAGTTTTCTGCAGGAACGCCAGCTGCAGGCAGCAGATTTAAAAAGGTACCGTCACTATTTGGTGATCCACGTCCTCCATTTTGTCTCACGCTCGACAATATTTAGTGGCGTTCAGGTAAAAATGAAAAACTATAATTATTATTATTATTGTTTATATTTATATAAATCTATATAAATGCTAAAACTAACAATAGTAATAGTAATAGTACTGTTTATATTTATATAAACAATAATAAGAATAATACACACACACGCAGACAGAATCACAGAATGAGGAAATCGAGGAAAGTGTGTGAAAGAAAAGAATCGTTCTCCCTGAATAATGTAACAGCCTCTTTCCTCTCCGAAGGCTAACGGAGCGCTTCTTAACATTCTTAAAAGATGCTTTTCAATTAAGCCCAACCTGGTGGTGGCAATGTGTATGCTAATGTCTGTGTGCGTGTGTGTGTGTGTGTGTCTGTGTGTGTGTGTGTGTGTGCAAAAGGCCGTTGGAGAAGCAACGGCAAAGAGAACATGATAAATACACAGCGAGAAGCAGACACCTCAGAATTGAATTAAATTAACGCGTCCTTATTGAAATGACCAAAGGCATATAAGAAACTTCTTAATCAGCATAAAGATAAGGAAGCACGGTCTGAAAGCTCTAAGTGTTAATCTGGGCTTGATTTATTTTGTTTTTAACCTATTTACAATGAACAAATGGTTATGGAACCGGTGCATTTGGGTATCCATTACCTGTGACACTGCAAATTGTGATTAAAACGGAAATCTGTGTGAAAAACAAGTGATTAATTGGTAGAAGAATAAAATCTGTTTACTTTTAATGAAACACAAAATAAAGCATAAACATGTTCTCCCATAATAATGAAGTCCAGCGTTCATTTGGGGCCTTTGACTAGGAACACTGCTGCAGGTACTCGGTTGCATCGGGAACAAACTGTGGAGCTGAAGTACCGACATTTATAACAATAACTAAGCAGAGGGTCCCGGTCCCCAGAGGATGAATCCTGCTCCTCCAGGTGGACCGTTTGACGTTGAGAATGAAAAACAATGATGATGGCAGGGTGGATTTCTAGGAAGTGAGAACATGAACGATGAAGAGATGCATTTTGTGGTTAAAATTGTAATTGTATTAAAATATCTTTACAGCTTCTCAGTGGCTTGCTTTTGATTTTGGCTCCAAGACGAAGAATTAAAACTTTAATCTTCAGATTTTTCATCTACGGTTGTTTTCATTTCATCCTTTTGTCAATGACTACATACTAGTTTGCACTGAGCTCCAATCGTCGTCGTGCCTCAATGGTCCCGTAGAGATTATTCATGTGTTTATTTCTGGCACAAACACTGTTGAGGTGATTGGCTTTAAGTGTGAGGTGTTTAAAGAGACCAAGATTACGCTTTCTAGTCCGCTGCCACACATTTTCCTCATGGTTGAAAGAAATCAAATTTGACTGTTGGTTGGAGGTGTGACGTCCCCCCAGTTACTGGGATCACTCAACACCTCTTCTATGTCGGACTTTAAGGATTTATTATTCAATTCATTTTATTTTGTAAAGGCCAAAATCCCAAATTGCAAATGTGCCTCACAGGGCTTTACGTTCTGTACACATGAGACATCCGTCACATCGACTCTCCCCACAGAACAAACCCGGTGTTCAGTGGGCGACACTGAGCCCCGGCCACTTTAAAAGAATAGTGCTCATACCAGGATTTCCCAACCTGACTGGAATTTTAAAAAGTACACTTAAGGCTTCCATTGCCTTCTAGAGCGTCTTTCACTACACTCTATTAAAGAACCCCTTCTATAGTCCGAGCCACGGCTGGACCTCCTGCTGGTTCCTTGTGACAAGTGAAGCCTCATTTAGGCTTTTTCTAAACGTGCACACACACAGTTCTTCCTCTAAACGCGTCTGGATCTTCTTCACATGTCCCCATCCCAACAAACACTGGCTGAATCCTCCTTTGTCCCCCAAACCAGCCTCCATTGGACTGGATGATGGACCGTTATCTATATAGTGTCATCAAAATCAAATAACATAGCTGTGATGTTCGATTCTGACATTACAAAGACAGAGCAGCTGCAGCCCATCGTGGTGTCTGGTCTACACCAAACATAGTCACCACCTCGTGGCAGCGATCCGAGTCCCGGTGGGCCTCGCTGTGATCGCCTGCGATAACAAACCAGCACGAAATGCCAAATGCTCGGGTGGGGAGCGACGTGCAAACAAGTGAAATGTTCATTGCAACGAGGGAGCGACGTTTTCGTCAAAATGACGCCAATTTAAAACCAGAATTGGGCACCTGCGTCATTGGAGCCATGACGTTCTGTAATCTGGAAACGGTTCCTGGGGAAGGAATGTCTAGAATATCCCCAGCAGCACGTTCACAGCAGAGTTCTGCTTCCTACTTGTTTGATACGCGATCGCGGCGTTCATCCACACGTAAGTCTGCATTTCTTCCTCGGTTTTCTTTGCCAAGTCATCAAGTACCGACTTCATCGTGAGAGTAGGAAGGGGGAGGATGTTTCTCCTCAAGGGTCCCCGTTCTTCCCGGACCCTTAATTGAGCTTATAAGTTCTTCTCCTCTTTGTCATACTTTCATTTCCTTCCTCATGCTTCCTGACTTTTGTTTGAGGATTCTCGATCATCCCCAGAACGGGAACGGGGGGGTGGGTTGTTCTCACACAGCGTTCAGATCCCCAAATGAATGAAGACGGCAGAAAGCCCCCTGAGGGCGGATGGATGGGTGAAAATGTTCTTTGGACCAGGTCACTGCTGGTCCCGTTCTCAACCATCAGACTGGTTTAGTTTGACAATGTGCATCGACACCTGTGGATGGACTTTTCAGAAGATCTCATCTAAATCCTTCATGAGGACATAATGGAATAGGGATCGCATTTTAATGAACAAATGCAACTTCGCCCGTTGGTTCCTCGCATCGAGAAAATCAAACTGCCTTTTTGTTTCTGCTGCTTCCTTAAATGGTCCCGCGGTAAATAATGGCACCGCTGTGTAACGTGGTTCAAGTCAGTGTTTGCTTTTACAATAATCCTGTAATATTCAGGACTCAAAGCAGCTTCTGTGCCCTCTCAGAACCTTCTGAACCCTCAGAACCCTCAGAACCATCTAAACCCTCAGAAGCCTCTAAAACCTCAGAACCCTCTGAACCCTCAGAACCCTCTAAACCCTCTAAACCCTCAGAACCCTCTAAACCCTCTAAACCCTTTAAACACTCAGAACCCTCTGAACCCTCACAGGTCAGGAATGATAAAGGTGGGAGGAGAGTAATTGCCTCATTCATGTGCTTGCAGGCTGGAGGACTGTAATTGAGAGTAAATATATTTAATTATAGTATTTACACACAACACTTGTTGGAGATAAGACACCCTGCAATCTACATGTATGTAATTATGACCATTATGACATCATAACCGTCTCCACACAAAAAACATTCGTATTGTTTTAGATTTTCTGGTATTGTTTCAATCAAAACGGCTTCTAATGCATTACAATGCTTTGAGAAAGAGGATCGCTGCTGCAACACAAACCCACCTGACAGAAACTGTCAAATGGCAATTTGAGCACTCTGAGTGTCAATCAACGTTCCATCACCTATAATGTGTTTGACGAGCGGGACCAGGTGAATATTTTATGCTTTAAGAAACTACATTTGTGTAGTGTTGTGAGAACGGGGAAAGAGTGGGAGGGAAATTATACGAATAAAGCAGAAAATGATAGGGGGGAATATTGGCAATTTCTTTGTCAGAATGTGACAGACAGCTGAGCGCCTTCCGCAATCTACGGAAAGAAAACAGGTGCAAGTAGTCCTGAGTTCTGATTCTGTGCCTCACACCTTTTTATATACGTGGAAGCTTGTGTGGTCGATGTAATACTAAATATGTGCTGCTCAAGGACCACCAGGTACTTAATGCTGTTCAGGGTCAATGATGCTGAATTAGTCAACCAAACGTGAGTGTAATTAAACAGTAAAAACACATGTTCTGTTCTGTGGTTGTTTATTCTGTCACGGTCCAACAAGGTAACTAGGTTGGACTCCTTTATGTCGCTTCATCCTTCTCTCCCTTCCTGTCTCCCCCCCTTCTATCCTTCTATCTCCCCCTATTCCGTCCCATCTACAGCACTCCATCTCCTCTCCCATCTGAGATGGTAATGCAATGTTCTTTGTTCAGCTCATCAGCCGCATGTCCCCTCGGTCCCTGAGTGTTTAATTGCATTAGCATAAGCACAACCTCATGTGGGGGGGCACCTCATGGAATCTGACTAGTTTGAGAAGGAAAGGGTTCTCACTGTCCAAGTGAACATGATGCGTTCCCTTCTCCCCCGTGAAGGGAGGCTCGCGTTGGGAGACTTGAATCAAGTGTTTTTTGGCAACAAGAACAGGTTGTTGGTTCCAAGGATGGAGGAGTGGACTTCTGATAGGGAGGGTGGAGCGAGGGAGGCAGATGGAGGAAGAGAGGAACGAGATGGATCTTGCGGATGTTGATGAGAGAGGGGGTCGACGGTGGCGCAGGTTGCTGGTTTGAGCCCCGGCATGTCGGTGTGTGTCCCTGAGCAAGACACCTGACCCCTAATTGCTCCATGGGTCAACAATGTAATGTAAGTCGCTTTGGATAAAAGCGTCAGCTAAATGTAATGAGAGGAAGGACTCGACTCTGTTGTAGCGCCGCCACCTGGAATCCTCCCGATCGGATTTTATATTTGGACTTTTATTTTTAGCTTTGTTCTGTTTCTTTAAAACAGACACATCTTCCTTTATTGCAAACCCGGCAATGCAAACCCCTTCGAGCAGCCGGTGGTAGAAGAGGAGGAGACAAAGGATGCAGCTCGCTGTCTCCCGATCGGATGGAGGCTGGACGCCAGCTTAAAGTTCGCTGTGGTTCCGTCCAATTTAGCCGGCGTTATTAACATCACGTCTGACATCATGAGTTATGAAAGAAAAATGAAAAAACCAAATCTGGATATATTAGCTAATCCATCCACATGCGCGGGTGCGATGCAAAGAATGTGACTTGACGCTAATCAACGTCATGTGCTGGAAATTGGACTAATCTCCTCCAGACAAGATGAAAGAGAAAGTTTCCAAGGGTTTTCTGGAAGGATCTGAAGTCTAATCCCAATCCATTGTACATCAATTGGCATTTATTCAGAGTGAGTTAATCTCCAAGAGGTCCCTCTCTCTCTCTTTCTCTCAGCATTTCCACAGTTTAATCTACTGCAGAGGTCCTTGGGTCTCTTCTGGATGTCTGCGAGAAGGACTGAAAATGATCCGTGGACTCACATCTCATGTTCACAGAATACTTTAAGGGCTGCTATAAAAGTCCTGTAAAGAAACTAAATGTAGTATTAAGAGCATCAATAACGGTTTAATAGGCAGCAAACTATTTGACATTTCTAAGACTTTCTGTATCCAGAAAAGCTTCAAATGAATTGGCTATGTTTGTAAATCTTTGTAAATGTGTTGTATAGTGTTTAAAATAGTGTTTTCATCAGTAATCTATTGGTGACCCGCACAGCAAATCCCCCCCCCCCCCAACCACCCACCACCAAATGAATTACGTCATTTTATGAGACTACAGCATAAACGGCTGTAGGATTCCATAGAAAGCATAAACCAATAGAAATCAGACAAGGTGAATGGCCTTCAGCGTACAGATGATTATTATAAATCGAGTCTTCATGGGAGCAAAACTCTGACCTTTCAGCTCGGGATTTAAAAGAGTTCAATTAAAGTGAAATTAATTTCATGGTTCAAATGTTGCTGCCTCGCCAATCCAAGGTGAACACGCCCTAATCATAATTATATGAAGATATAATCATAACCCTTTTTAGGATGGAGATAGTTTCAATGTCTGTTATTTCTCATATTACTTATAACAACAAGAAGCAGACCCCCCCCCCCCCCCCCCCCCATCAGAGGCGTAGAGAGATCTGGAAATTGACTTGATTCAATAAAAATAAAAAAACGTCACGGACGACGGTTCCCTGGAGAACAGTAATTGTTACATTAAACGTGGCCTGTGAGTCAGAGGGGGGGTGGAAACTGACCCCCCTCCCACCTCCAGGTGAACGCCTTTTATTTTCCCTGTTAGGGGTCCTAAAGGTCAAAGGTCATCTCGGCTGGTCCAAAACTCCAAAAGAAGTGAAGGATTAAAAACCTCTATCATGTAATAAATCGCCACATTCATCATTTATTCGTCAATAAACATGTTTTTTGTGTGTTTTGAGTGTAAAGACTCATTTTTCAATTATTTCCACTGAGGACGTTTCTAAAGGTGCAAATAGAAAATGTTCTTATCAAAGATAAGGATTCGTAAATGCATAAGTGTGTGTCGCATTTCTGACAAAGTGAGTCCCTACAGAAGCACTTAATCTATCAGCAGCTTCTCCTGACCTCGGGGGGGTCGATGCCCTGGGGGGTCAGAGGCGAGAGGGATGGGCGGGTCTCAATCCAAGCGGCTTCACCCCGACAGGGTCACGATCCATTATGTCATCGTTTGGGGTTTAAATAAACTCAAAAGGGCCCACACTTTACGCGTTACGCTTTAAGTGTTACTCTTTACATGTTACTCTTTACGTGTTACGCTTTACGTGTTACGCTTTACGTGTTACGCTTTAAGTGTTACTCTTTACATGTTACTCTTTACGTGTTACTCTTTACGTGTTACGCTTTACGTGTTACTCTTTACGTGTTACGCTTTAAGTGTTACTCTTTACATGTTACTCTTTACGTGTTACGCTTTACGTGTTACGCTTTACGTGTTACGCTTTAAGTGTTACTCTTTACATGTTACTCTTTACGTGTTACTCTTTACGTGTTACGCTTTACGTGTTACTCTTTACGTGTTACGCTTTAAGTGTTACTCTTTACATGTTACTCTTTACGTGTTACGCTTTACGTGTTACTCTTTACGCGTTACTCTTTACGCGTTACGCTTTACGCGTTACGCTTTACGTGTTACTCTTTATGTGTTACTCTTTACGTGTTACTCTTTACGTGTTACGCTTTAAGTGTTACTCTTTACATGTTACTCTTTACGTGTTACGCTTTACGTGTTACTCTTTACGCGTTACTCTTTACGCGTTACGCTTTACGCGTTACGCTTTACGTGTTACTCTTTATGTGTTACTCTTTACGTGTTACTCTTTACGTGTTACGCTTTACGTGTTACGCTTTACGTGTTACTCTTTACGTGTTACGCTTTACGTGTTACTCTTTACGTGTTACTCTTTACGTGTTACGCTTTACGTGTTACGCTTTACGTGTTACTCTTTACGTGTTACGCTTTACGCGTTATTCTTTACGCGTTACGCTTTACGCGTTACTCTTTACGTGTTACGCTTTACGTGTTACGCTTTACGTGTTACGCTTTACGCGTTGCACTTTACACGTTATGCTTTACACGTTACGTGTTTGTTTTGTGTAAACTTTAACGGGAGAAATGTGTGTTGAGGAACTTTATCAAATGATTTGTATCTTGGCAACTGAACCTTAAACATTACAGACTTTGTCTGAACGTTTTCATATTTTAAGTGTTACATCATAACGCTGTGTTTTATACGCAGCAATCATCAAGTCAGGTTCCTCGTTTTATTCAACACCAAAAGTCTGATCATTTAAATGCAGATGAACAGCCGTCATATTAAACTCAGACTTCCCAAACAAACGACTCCTCTGGACTTGCTAGTTGAATTATGTCGTTTTATACTTTAGTTGGAAAAGAAGTGAAATGAAAAATATTCAGTGCTGTTTCGAATGGTTTTATAAAAACTTTTATGTGGCAGGAAGCGTTGAAAACTTCCTTCATGTTGCCGCGGCGACCGGGCGCTTGGTGACCCTTCACCCTGGCGATGACCCTGAACAACATGACCCACACAGCAGGTCGTGCATTGTGTCCCTCCTCTGGTATGTGCCCCCCCCCCCCCCCCCCCAGGTAGCGCCGTCATTACGATCAGCATTCCGCCTGTGCGAAGCTGGAAAAGGCGACTAATTGCTTCTTTTGTGCGACTGTTGTGTAGCCGTTGTGTAGACTGTTGTGCTTTGGGTTGTCACGGAGATTAAATCTGCATTTCAAAGTGCTCTCCACCCTCAGACCCCTCCATGGAGATATGGGGGGCTCCATCCAGCACGACGACGGGTCGAATCCCAATAAATAAACCAATGTGCCTCCACGTCAGACGACCACAGCCACGTTTCCTTCTCTTCTTTTTACTCCTGTGAGCAGAGACACAAACAAGGAGGACGGTCCAACATTCTCTGTGATTCGCGTGGACGGATGATGAGACTGTGTCTCTGTGATGGAGACAAGAGACCTTTTGGTAATGTCTCGTCTCTTGTGTGCGTCTCCATTTGGTCTTTTTGCGTCCGCGTAGTTTCTCTTTGCTCTTTTCCTTTTTCCTCCCGGGATCATTGGCAGTGTGACCTTAAATGCACTTGACATCATTTACTCTCATGGCCGAGGAGCCTCCGTCTGATCCACCTCACATGTTCATGTTTTATTAACTGATCTTCTTTTGGACTTCTTTTGGTCATGAAATGATTAATCCATATGTGGAGGGAAACGGTGCGTCAGCCTCCTGTGAGCGGCCCAGTGATCAATATGTGGCGTCTTGGATGAGAGGCGAACAGGAATTACATCAACTCCCCATTAATCACTCCGTAATGAACAGCCGCGCTGGTTAAAGGGATCGGCCGACGTGGGAGGCACTTTTCTCCATCAGGACGAACAACATTCATCATCACAGGAACGTGAGCCCTCAGAAGAAGTGCAGAAGGTCCCAAACTCAACAGAAGCTCCAACGTTCAGACTCTTTGTTCTGAATGTGGTGTTTCAGATACGGCAACTTCTGCTCATCGGCCTCTAAGATGGCGGCGGCAAAAACGTCGAGGCTTCTTTCCCCAAACCAACGGGGGACGTCACCATGGCGATGTCCTCTCACTGTATGCTGCTTTTCAAGGGACACGCCCCCTTTTTAATACCTGACTTCTCTGCAATGAAGGTGCTGAAGTCTATTTCTAGTGAATGAACTAGTGAGCATCAGCTCTGTGTGCTTGAGTGTGTGTGTGTGTGTGTGTGTGTGTGTGTGTGTGTGTGTGTTTGTGTGTGTGTGTACTCTCCATGCAGCCGACGGGTAAGATGGATGATTGGTGCTGAAGAGCGTTTTTCCCTCTCAGTGGGGGGGAGACCTTACATTTAATAACCTAGAACCTTTCAGGGCTGTCTTCTGTCTCTCTCCATCACTCAGTGTGTAGCTCTCTCTCTCTCTCTCTCTCTCTCTCTCTCTCTCTCTCTCGGTGCATGCTGGGAGTGAGTGTGTGTGAGCGTGTGTGAGCGTCTTTGAGCGGTTTTCTCTATTTGTTTTTTTTTTCCCTTAGTTATATATATTAATTTAATGTGGTTTAGTGGTTGTTTTTCACTTTAGTTGTGGGGTTAGTCGTGGGTTTTTTTTTCTTTGGTTTTCTTTTCTCCTGCCGGTGTCTCGCCGGTCGGCGTCTCTAGACGGTAAATGGGGACACGTTCTCGCAGCTCACGAGGAAGCACGGCATTAAGATCGCCGCGGGCTTCCCGTGCAGCGTGGAGGACATCGGGTTGGCTGTGGGGGAAGTGGTCGGGCACGGCAGCGTTAAGTCGGCCGCTCGGATGAACGGGGCCGTGGTCATTTTCCTGGACCAGGTGGAGAAGGTGAACCGAGTCGTCGAGGCGGGCCTCACGGTGAATGAAATGTTTGTGCAGGTGTTGCCACTGACGCAACCGGCCACGAAGGTGGTTCTATCGAACGTCCCTCCGTTCATCACCGACGAGTTCCTCAGCAGAGAACTCTCCAGACACGGAAAGGTGGTTTCACCGATCAAAAAGATCTTGTCTGGATGCAGGTCTCAGTTACTGAAGCACGTAGTGTCTCACCGCAGACACCTCTATATGATACTTAACAACCGGAATGTGGAGCTCAACCTCCGCTTCCATGTTAAGATAGATGATTACGAGTACGTGATTTTTGCATCATCGTCGGCGATGAAATGTTTCGGTTGCGGCGAGGAGGGGCACACCGTGGGTGCCTGCCCGAGGCGCGGGGACCCGACTCCGCCTGGCGGGGCTGCGGCGGGGGATCCTCCGGCCGCGGCTGCGGCGGGGGAGCCTCCGGCCGCGGCGCTTGCGGGGGAGTCTCCAGCCGCGGGGGTGGCTGCGGCGTCCGTGAGGCCGTTTCCGGTTCCGCGGGCCGCGGGCCGTTGCGCTGCTGTGCCTGACCCACACGGGGTGAGTATGGAAGATGTGCACAGTGTAAATGAGGGTGTTTTGGTGGGTGAGAGAGGAGCTTTGGGTGAGGTGGCACAGGGTGAGGATGGAGGGGAAGGAAAGGAAAAGGGTGAGGGGGGGTTAGTGTGGAACAGGAGTCAGGTGCCATAGAGGCACAGTTGGGGGGAGGACTGAATGGGGGGGTGGAACAGGCAGAGGAGGTTAAGATGGTGGAGGAGGAAGCAGGAGAGCAAAAAGCTGCAACAAAAAGAAAAAAAAAGAGGCAAGATACAGGCAGCGAGGCAAAAGCCAGCAAGGTGGGGGAGGAAGAGGAGGCCATGGGGGGTCAGGGGCCATCTGACGGCAGTGAGAGTGAGGGCTGTGTGTCGGACAGCAGCGACATCCACAGCGCCTGTCTGACACACAGCCAGCGGGAAAAGCTCTACTCCGCACAGCAAATCAAAATGTTTTTACAAAAAGTCAAAAATAGGAGAAATCTAAAAATCGAGGAGTTTTTCCCAGACCTGGTGTGTTTTTATAACTCAGCCAGACTCCGCATGAGCCAGCGAGAGGAGTCTGGCTTCACAGATCAAGAGGGTTTTAGACTAAAAAAAATTGTGCTAAAAGCAAAACGAGCAATCGATGATCACGAGAAAAGCCCCAATGTGTGTTTTAATTGATTTATTGGTTTTATTTTTATTTATTTTTATCATGGATACTTTAAAAGTGGGAAGCCTGAATGTGAACGGAGCCAGAGATGCCAAGAAGAGGGCATCTATTTATGAATTTAAAAAAATAAAACGTCTTGATGTTCTCTTCGTGCAAGAGACGCACAGCGACAGCACCAACGAGGCCGACTGGAGGAGGGAGTGGGAAGGGGAAGTCCTGCTGAGCCACAACACCAACCTCAGTGGAGGAGTGGGCTTCCTCTTCTCCAGGTCTTTTAAGCCAATCTCCCTGGAGGCCAAACACATCATCGAGGGGAGGTTGTTTTTAGTCAAGGCACGATTCAACCTTTTTACTGTTGTTTTATCAATGTGTATGCTCCAACAATCGGTACAGAGAGGAAGCTGTTTTTAACAACAGTTAATGATCTTTTAGATGGCTGTGCCCCGGAGGATTTTTTATTCTTGGGGGGGGATTTTAACTGCACAGAAGATGCGGCCATAGACCGCAACCACGCAGAGCCACATCCAGCTTCCCAGCGCGCTCTGAGGCAGCTGGTCCGGTCTCATGGCCTGGTGGATGTGTGGAGAAGGATGCATGCAGACTGCCGACAGTACACGTGGTCCCACCTCAGAGAAGGTAGAATCTCCTCAGCCAGGCTTGATCGGTTTTATGTTTTTAAGCACCATTTTAATATTTTCAAAATGTGTACCATTGTACCGGCTGTTTTTTCAGATCATTCCCTGCTAGTGTGTAATGTTTTTATTAGGAACATTTTGCCAAAAAGCGCGTACTGGCATTTTAACTCCGGTTTAACATTTGATAGGAATTTTAGAGCGGCCCTTTCATATTTTTGGAGTGTTTTTAGGCTGAGGAAGAGTGATTTTAGTAGTCTTAGGCAGTGGTGGGACCGCGGTAAGATCGAGATTAGGCTTCTTTGTCAGCAGCACACTCTCAACGTGACCAGAGACATCACCAGATCTATGAAGGACCTGGAGACTGATATAGTGGAACTAGAGCGTTTAAACGAGTCCACAGGAGAGCGAGGACATTTTGAAATCCTCAAGATCAAAAAAATGGCTCTGGCCGACCTGTTAGACGTTAAAGCTCAGGGTGCACTGGTCAGGTCCCGATTCCAGACCATCACGGAGATGGACACTCCCTCTAGTTTTTTCTTCGGCCTGGAGAGGAAGAGTGGGCAGGGGAGGGTGATCCACGCGCTGTTGGCAGACACAGGGTTGCCGGTGGTGGAACCATGCCAGATTAGGAGGCGAGCGGTCAGCTTTTACTCCTCCCTCTACACCAGTGAGTACAGGGAGGAGGAAGCACTGACGGAGGAGTTCGTGAGCGGGCTACCTCAAGTCTCTGAGGAGACCAACAAAGCGCTCAACAGGCCCATAACGGTGCAGGAGCTGAAGGCCGCCTTGCAGGGCATGCAGGGACGGCGTGCTCCTGGCATCGACGGCCTCCCCGCAGAATTTTTTAAGGCATTCTGGGACATATTTGCACCTGATGTCCTGGAGGTTTTTAACGAGAGTCTGGCCTCTGGTTCCATGCCGATGTCCTGCCGCAGAGCGGTCATAACGCTACTGCCGAAGAAGGGGAACCTGCAGGACATCGGCAACTGGCGCCCTGTGTCTCTACTGTGCGTGGATTACAAGCTTCTGTCCAGGGTCTTTGCCTCCAGGCTGAGGGAAGCTATGGAGCAGGTCATCCATCGGGACCAGACCTACTGTGTGCCCGGCAGGTCCATGGTAGACAATGTCTACCTCATTCGTGATGTTTTGGAGGTCGCCAGCTCGTTAGGCATTAATACTGGTCTGATTTCCCTAGACCAGGAAAAGGCTTTTGACCGCGTTGAGCACAGCTTCCTCTGGAAGGTCATGGGGAGGTTTGGGTTCAGCGCTGGTTTCATAGCTAAGATCAAAGTGTTGTACAGCGAGGTTGAGAGTGTGCTGAAGATAAACGGCAGTCTGTGTGCTCCCTTTAGAGTGTATAGAGGGGTCCGGCAGGGTTGTGCTCTGTCCGGGATGCTTTATACACTCTCCCTGGAACCCCTTCTCGGCAAAATACGCTCTAGCCTGGAGGGCCTGGTTTTACCTGGTTTTAGTAGAAGAATGATTTTATCGGCGTATGCCGACGATGTTGTTGTTTTTATTAAAGACCAGAGGGATGCAGACCTTTTAAATAACATCGTGGAAAGTTTTAGTAAGGCATCGGCAGCGAGGGTGAACTGGAAAAAAAGTGAAGCCCTCGCTGTCGGTGAATGGCGTGGCGGCCTCCCGGTTCTTCCCCAAAGCCTAGTGTGGAGGAAAGATGGTTTTAAATATCTGGGGATTTATCTAGGACAAGAGAGCATCGTCCAGAAGAACTGGGAGGGCGTCACAGAGAAGATAGAGGGGAAACTTTCCAAATGGAAATGGCTGCTCCCTCAAATGTCTTTTAAAGGTAGAGTTTTGGTTTTAAACAACCTGATTGCATCCCAGCTGTGGCACCGTCTTACCTGCCTCGACCCTCCCTCAGGCTTCCTTGCCAACTTACAGAAGAAAATGGTGGATTTCTTTTGGGGGGGTCTACACTGGGTGCCACAAGGGGTGCTGTTTTTAGCCAGAGAGGAGGGGGGACAGGGCCTCGTCCACCTGGCCAGCCGGACGACCACTTTTAGACTCCAGTTTTTACAGAAATATCTCACAGGTCCGGAGTTTTTAGTATGGAGGGACGTGGCCAGCTGCATTTTTAGACGTGCAAACAACCTGGGGCTGGATACTGCTCTGTTTTTAATTGATTCTAAATTTTTAAAGTTAAATGGGCTACCTCCGTTTTATCAGGGTGTTTTTAAGTCTTGGGCCCTTTTTAATCATAAAAGGTGCCCACAGTCTTTCTCTCTGTACTGGTTGTTGAGAGAACCTTTGATCTACAGAGCAAGGCTGGACATCAGCAGCAGTGGTACCCCAGGCCTGATGGGGGCGCTGCTGAAAGCACGAGTCCTGTGCCTGCAGCAGCTGGTGGACGCAGTGGGGCCGACGCTGAGCGACGCCCCGGCCCTGGGCTCTCTGCTGGGGCTGCACTCCGTCCGGATGGCGAGGAGGCTCCTGGAGCTGTGGAACCAGAGGCTGACTGAGGAGGAAAGAAGCCTCCTCACAGACTACAGCCAGAAAGATGTGGAGCCGGACCCTGCAGACCCCTTCCCCGAGATCTACCTGAGCCCAGGACTAGGGGAACTCACCGGCCCCCTGCTCGCCACAACACGCCCCGAAGCGCTGACATTGCACGAAGCAGACAAGAAGACTCTGTATTTTAACTGTGTGAAGGGCATAAACCGGTCCGGACTGTGCGACAGGCTCCCCACTGTGTGGTCCAACAGACTGGGACAAAATGGACCGGGCCCACAGTGGAGGATTTTATACAAACCTCCCCTCAAGAAACGGACTGCCGACCTCCAGTGGAGAATTTTACACGGTGCTGTCGCCTCCAACGCTTTTATTTCTGTTATTAATCCCACTGTTCTGAGCAAATGCCCCTTCTGTGACCTCCGAGAGACTATTTATCATGTTTTTACAGAGTGCAAGAGACTTACGAGTTTCTTCTCTCTTTTAACATCGGTTTTTAGTCTTTTTAATGTGGTTTTTACTGAAAAGATTTTTATCATGGGAGCTGCCTACAAGAAAGCAGAAAAAGAAAAATGGCAGCTCCTCAACTATCTTTCAGGGGAAGCCAAAATGGCCATTTATCTAAGCAGGAAGGCCAGAGTGAAGGACAGAGAGGGGCAGGAGGCCAGAGCAGTGTGGCTGGTGAATATCAGGGCCAGGCTCTGGCTAGAGTTCCGCTTTTATAAACACATTGGGGACGTAGACACTTTTAAACAACGCTGGTGTTTTAATAATGTTGTGTGCTCAGTGGAAAATAATGAATTGGTGTTTGCTCCCGTTTTTATGGCATGAAATATAATTTTGCTTTGTTTGTTTTGTTTTGTTGTTGCTTTGTCTTGTTTTTTTAACAAAGGAAGGAAATCTGTGACCTTTTTTAACACATTGACAAAGTTGTTGAAATATGTAAAATAAATTGTTTTTCTAAAAAATCAAAAAAATCTCTCTCTCTCTCTCTCTCAGCAGGTGTTATATTCATTCCATGAAACTAAATATCTGCTGTGTTATTATCTAGTCTAGACGTTAATAAACATGAATTCTCCCTCATATAATGTTCAAATCGTGCCGATAACAATATGTCACCCCGACGTCACCCATTGGTCTGTGGATCGACCCTTGACCTCGCCGGTACCGTTGTGGCTGATTTGCATCCTATGAGCAACGGTTCCATATCTTTCGGAAGGCCGCTGCGTAGAGACGTTGGACATGGCTCTGGTATCGCCAGCAACCTGTCAATCACAGTAAGCCCGCCCTAAAGCCCCCCCGGCTTTATGGTCTGCCTGTCCCATCATTTACTAAGTGTCATCTTAAAAAGGTCAGAGGTTAAATCCACTCAGCTCTCCACAAACAGCACCTGCAGCGTCCCAATGTCCCACTAACGAAGCTCAGCGGCGGGTCACGTTTCCACCCACAGCAGCTGGATGAGGAGATCCGGGAGTCCCTGGAGACACGGTGGTCTTCTCGCTTTGTGTGTCCCTCTAACTATCCGTCGCTCTCTCAGCTTCGCTTTACCGCCTCATCTGCTTTTAGCTCCTGTTTCTGGGAGACTTCAACAGCACAGCAGAAGAGTCCACCCCGACGACGCAGCACTAATGACTCGCCGCAGGAAGACGTGGAGCAGCGTGGCGGAGGGCAAAGGGAGGAAGGACCCCCCCCCGAGGGGACACGTTCTACTGAGCCGCATGCTAACGACGTGTTTCGCATGCTTTTGAAATGAGGCCGCGGGAGGCGGTTTGTACATCATGAGCTGTGATTCAGTGCAGGTGTTTTATCCCCCCCCCCCCCCCCTCACATAGCGTGCTGGAACATCTGCATGGCGGCTCTGACATGTAGTCACAAACCACTGGAGCTCCGTCCTAAAAATCGACCCCGTCCCTCACGGGAACCAAGCAGGTTGTTAAAAAGTCCTCAATGCATTTTAAAATGACGCTTAAAATAACTGTTATTCACTCAAGAAACGTTTTCAAAACGTGTAAATATGAATTATTTGAGGTACTTCATAGGATCGGTTACAATAAGACGAGTCGTGCACTTTACAGGCGGCTTTTCATTGGCGCTTGACTCGACACAACCTTTCTTTTTACTTCTACCTTTAAACGGGGAGGTTCTTTCTCTAAATGTGAATCGAAGAATGAATGAAGACGAGTGGAACATCGATGGGAGTCACCACCTCCGCCGCGACAACAAGGAGCGGCTTCACCACAGTGATACGACAAGAAAACAGAACGAGTCCCTCTTCATTCAGGTCACTGATCATAGAACTGAAGTTCTACACCATTTAAAGAAAACCTCAGCTGCTTTTTGTACGTTCATCTAGAAAAAGGAAAATCAGACTGTCCAGTTGAGACACATCACGGTACGAGTTCTCAGCTTCTACAAGAACCTCCTCTCATGTTGTAGAATCAACAGATCTGCAGAGGCTCTTTAGCACAGCGACTCGTAGTCTCAGTCCGTGGTGGACAACAAGACGTCTCCGTGTGCCTGTTGGTCCACAAAGAGCAGACTTCACGTGACATGTGGCGACCAACAAAGTACCTGATCACTTCGGTGATCAGGTACTTTGTTCATCAGCTACTTCGGTGATCAGCTACTTTGGTAATCAGGTACTTCGGTGATCAGGTACTTCGGGGGTTCAGGTACTGCGGTGATCAGGTACTTCGGGGGTTCAGGTACTGCGGTGATCAGGTACTTTGGTGATCAGGTACTTCGGGGGTTCAGGTACTGCGGTGATCAGGTACTTCGGGGGTTCAGGTACTTCGGTGATCAGCTACTTTGAGGAGTTTCTTCTTCTGGTTCCTCCCCCTCTTTTTTGTCGACTTTATTTGAAAGCGCTGTATTACTACAGCTCCATTTTAAATTCAGTCATTTGGTGAAACCCAAACTTGTCTTTTAGTGTTTCAGAGAAAGCAACAGTAAGAAAAAAAGTCAACTTTTCTTCGTTGTGCGTTTCAGGAAAGACAAATGTCTGAGAGGCGAACGCACAATAGAGATATTGAAAAGCTTATATGTTAAAACTAATTAAACAACATGTGCACAATTCCTCCCCTTTGCCACTCTCACTACTCGCCGGCTGCCGCGGTGTAATAAACAGAATAACAGCGCGCCGCAGGGACCAAACAAACAAACAAGAAACAGCAAATCAACAAAGTACCTCATTATGGAGATGTGCGGCGCTGCTGGTGATCATTAGTGGGGGATATTAATGCAGACTGCTGTCACACAGGAAGACTACCGCAGTACTAAAGGCGGTCTGCCGAGGGGGGGGGGGGGGGGGGGCTCTGAGAAGACCTCCGGGCACGATGGACAACGTTTGTTCACATGGTACTGGTTTGGTCTTAGTATTCGATACTTGACTGAGGGTCAAATGAGCAGCGTAACAGGAGAAGTGTTGGACGGGTGGAACCTTGTGGAGGAAAGTGGGAGAGGAGATGTCCTCAAAGTGCTCGATGACCATCAGAGATCCTGAATGCTGCTGATGGGAATGAATGAATGAATGAATCCCGCCCAGAACACAAACATGAGCAGGGAGCACCGTTCCTGTTTGTTCAGAACTCATTTCACAAGGGGGGGTGTCATCCTGCAGAGTACAGACAGACCCCCCACAGGTTCAGCATGACAGTCAAACCCCAAACAGACCTCCCAGGTGAGTTCAGGTCATGTGACTCCAGTCGGCTCCGTCCAACCGACCTTCATTCACCTTTTCACCAAGTTCTGAGAAGCTGACGGAGTTTCCGTTCAGTAAAGCTGTTTGAGTAGCTGTGTGAAACAAGAGAGTGTGTGTGTGTGTGTGTGTGTGTGTGTGTGTGTGTGTGTGTGTGTGTGTCTGGTTTGGACCTTTGTCCTTGAACAGAACTTCCTTTGACAACTTGCCTTTTTTGTACACACACAATGTACACAGAGCAGATAATCCTGAAAACACACACACACACACACACGCACACACACACACACACACACACACACACACACACGCACACACACACACTGACTGAGATAAACAGGCCTCTTCTGGCTGTTTCTTCCCTTTAATCTGAGACTCGACTTCCCAAACTGTCAGTAATGTAAAATATGCAAAGAATGCCGAACAAACCGACGTGCCTCAACATCACAGCGACATTCCTGGAGAGCAGAGGGAAGAAATGAGGGAACGGTGGATGAGGAGAGGGGAGGCGGGGCAGTGAGGAGGAGCAGGTGAGAGGAGGAAGAGAGCAGAGGTAGACAGGGCAGGAAAGGAGGGGTGGAGATGGGAGAGGTGGAGGAGAAGGAGAAACCAGAGGAGTTGAAGAGGTGGGAAAGAAAGGAGAGGAGACAGATGGGTGGGAGGAGAAGGTGGAGAATGAAAGGGGAAGAGGAGCGTGACGACGAGATGATAGAGAGGGCCGAGAGGAGGAGAAGAGGGATGAACAAGAGGAATGCACAGATGGTGAGATGAGAGGAAAAGATGAAAGGATGGAGGCACACGAGGAGAGCGAGGGAAAGAGAAACAGGAGATGCGAGGAGGGACAAAACGAAGACGAGATGACAAGAAAAGACAGAGAGGAGGCGACACAAAGGAGGAGAGGAAGGAGAAGAAGGAGGAAGAACAAATGAGAGGAGGCAAATACACAGTAAGAGAAGAAGGAGGGGAAGGAAAGTACACAAGAAAATGAATGAAGTACGAGAGGAGACACCATGATGACCTCAGGACTCCCACCTGCTGCCCACACCAAGCATGAGAGCAGAACAAGACCCTTTGAGAGGGTTTGTGGTTCCTGAAGGGACCTTCTGTGAGGAAGTGTTGGTTCCCCTGCTGGTTCCTGAGGGTACGTGACGTCATGCTTTGAGGTGTCGGAAATGGAGTACTAGGGTTTAGTTGTGGAATGAAGAGGCGGCGGTGTATCAGGTACTGCTTTCATACAGTCAACAACAAGCAGTTCAGATCCGCCCGATCGGAATCAGAACGTCTCCACTTGTCGTCACGGTTACTCGTCTGTAACGGTGTGTGTGTGTGTGAGAGAACATCACACTATCTCCTGGGAAATCTGAGGCTTGGAGAGAAAGTGAGTCAATAAGGAGGAGAGCTCGTTCCTCCTCTGTGCGCTCCGGTCAAGGACACCGCAGGACGCGTCACCGGGGTCACAGCGGGGAGCCGCGGCTCGATACCCGGACACGGGCCGCGGGCGACGCCCTCGCCCGGCCCGATGCGCGCGGCATCAGCTCCAAGCGCCGCCACAACGTCTTCAGTTCTTGTGATATCGATTGAAACCAGTGATGTGTTCTCATGTTTGTGTTTGTGTTGTTTGGGATGGTTTGGTGCGTTTGCTCAGAGGAGAGAATGAGTCAGGTGGCCTCGTGACAACACAACACAGGAGTCTATTTTCATCACAGCTTCAGTCCAAAATAACCCTTTAAGTTACTTTACTTTGCTTTCGTCGGTAGATTTCCTCCCCGTTAGATGATCCCTCATTCTAAGGATGGCATCTTCTCAAACGTGGCTAGTCGTCCCACTGGTGCCCTGTAGTGTGTTCAGACACACGGATTATGCACAGCACACTGTGAAGTGTCCTTCCAGCAGCTCCCAGAGGGTCCTCTGCTCAGTAGACATCCAATATGGCGGCGCTCATATTCCCTGTAAGCACGCCGCCCGTCTCCCCGTCACACCTCCAGTCCCGTGAGGCAAGAGGCTTTCATAAGGTATTCTTAGTATTCCTTCATCCTTTAATGACAGCATGAGAGAAATAAAAGAAACCAATACATCCACCTCATTGCTTTATTTACAATGGGTTAATATTCACATATACAAAAGCACCCAATTAGATCTTTATACCACAACCATATTATAACTTTAAATTCAGATTTTACGCCGTTAATCGCCGCAACAATTAGTATTCACCTTGTCGGAGGTACATACACACATACACATACACACATACATACATACACATACATACATACACACATACACATACATACATACATACATACACATACATACATACACACATACACATACATACATACACATACACATACACACATACATACATACACATACACATACATACATACACATACACACATACACATACACACATACACACATACACATACATACATACACATACACATACATACATACATACACACACATACACACATACGCATACACACACATACACACATACGCCGCTGTTTTGCAGTTTTTAATTACACAAATTTTGCGACTGTGTAGCAAATGAATCTCTCTGTTTGAAATGTAAATTAACTTTAATGATCTTTAGCTTAATTGCAAAGCACCCATTGAGAGCGTGAGATATGACGGAGGAGAGGGGGAATAACAGCGAGTACATCATGAGACATGTGGAGACATATTTCACGACTCACAGAGGGAAATTCTCTGGTTCATCTTCACACTAAACAGCAAGTAGGGGAGTGAAGTGAAAGTAAACCTTTTTGACTTGTGTTGGGACACATCATCCCAACAGAGGCAATAACAGGAGATATTTACCTGTTTAATATCCTCTGCGTATTACCAGTGGCCGAACAGCTGTTACGCCCTGCTGCCACAAGACTGAACAGAAATGGGCTGTAATCTGTTTTCCAGTGAGCAGCAGTGTGTTACAGCGTCTGTGTGTGTGTGTGTGTGTGTGTGTGTGTGTGTGTGTGTGTGTGTGTGGATGGTACTGCCCCCCCCCCCCCCCACACTGTAATTCACCTGACGCAGACATCAGGCCGCGGTGTTGTACGGAGGCAGAGGTGTAGTTGTCTTGTTTAATGAGCCGAGTCCTAAAATGAGCTTCAGCCTTTAAACAGGAAGCAAAGTGTCCCGCCGAGGACACCGGACCCCTGAGTACTATGTTCACTGAGTACTATGTTCACTGAGTACTATGTTCGCTGAGTACTATGTTCACTGAGTACTATGTTCACTGAGTACTATGTTCACTGAGTACTATGTTCGCTGAGTACTATGTTCACTGAGTACTATGTTCGCTGAGTACTATGTTCGCTGAGTACTATGTTCACTGAGTACTATGTTCGCTGAGTACTATGTTCACTGAGTACTCACTGAGTACTATGTTCACTGAGTACTATGTTCACTGAGTACTTTGTTCACTGAGTACTATGTTCGCTGAGTACTATGTTCACTGAGTACTCACTGAGTACTATGTTCACTGAGTACTATGTTCACTGAGTACTTTGTTCACTGATTATGGAATAAAAAACCTCCATTGTCCCTCAGCAGGGAATCGATTATCGTCCAACAGCGTCGATGTTGTTCTTTGAAGGCCTTCATCCATTGTTCTCAGCTTGTAGATTTGCAGATGAAAAGCTGTGCATGCTCTCCTAGAAGGTCCAGTCTGACCGGTGGATCTTCTCCAGCACAGATGATGCAGGACGTGATGAAGTCTGCAAAACCTCGTCCCACAATTTTAAAGCGCGTCTTCTCCTTCCCCGCCGCACAATGATTGAGGCCCCGTGTAACAGGTGTGAAGATTCCACAGGTTACATACATGTAAAGCGTTTGTCTTCGCTCCTGCGTGTGACCTACTCTCTCCATGTCAGGTGTTTTTATAATGAGCCCAGCTGGATTGTTGCATGCGTTGTCGTGTTGCCAACATGACCTCATTGCACCAACATTTGGGAGGGGGGGCAAAGAACAGTTGTACTGTAGTTCCCCTAAAAGAAAAACAAATAATCGGACATGTTTGCTGCCTTGCCTCGGCTCACAAGTCAGATCGGCTCCTGTTTTTCACTCCTGACGAGTTGCCAGTTAAAAGGAATTCAGGAAGACCTTCTGAGGTTTTCATGATGCAAGTGATCAAAACGTGTTGAATCATCTGTGAAGATGTGACCTACCTTTGAGGCAAACCGGTTCCTGATCAGCGCGGCATCTTTACGTCTACAAAGAGATGGAGGTGACCTTCATCACTGCTCCGCGTGGTGTCGTTGAACTCGGTGACCTTCATTCTCCTTCAAGGGTGAATTCTCACCCGACAGCTTCAGTCATCAGATTCTTAATTGAGGGCATTTATTTTTCCTCCTAAATGTTTCTGCTGGTTACCAGGAAACTAAACACAAAGAGTTCCGTGTCAGTCAACCCGTTGAGATTGATGAAGCCGTTGAAGCGAGGCAGGTTCTTCAGTTTAGCATGCTAGCACGCTAACATTTCGATCCGAGCCGGTCATCAATCACTAATCAACTAAACCGATCGGAGGGAACGGTTCTCATTGGTGGAAGGAACCCAAACCGAGCCGCCTGTCACTCAGCTGGACACCGCCGGCTCCGTCCGTCCTTCAACCTGGCGGTGGACACGGCGCTCATCCCGTCGCCCGAAACGCTCTGCTGAACTCAATCTGGGAAGCCGTGAGACATCGTGGGGAATTCCGCCCGTTTATGAGTTTCACGGGCGGTGATGCATAGCTGATGTCAAAGTCACGCCGCTGAAAGTCAGACTCAAATAGCTCGACTTTTTAAAAGGCACCTAGCGCGTGGCTCACTGCGAGCTACTGTGGAACCCGAGTTGGAATGAGGCCATTGATGAAATGTCAAACATCAAACAACCCAAACCTGTCAATACACGGGCGTGTCTCCTTCTCATGGTAATTAAATACGGTGTGAAGCGACCGGAGGGTCATTAGCTAACCCAGAAACCTGCGTGCTGCTTATGTGAGACGAACCTCGGTGAAGGACGTCCCACTGAGGTTCGTCTCCTCGCGGGCGAAGGCCTCAGCAGCAGACTAGCTGACGTCAGACCTGATGGAAGCAGTTTGCCTTCATGGCAGACCGACTTTCTACGTAACTTTCACGTCCAGATTTGATTTATTGTGGTAACAATAAGGAGACGTGTGTGTGTGTGTGTGTGTCGGGCTGTCGCCCATGATGTGGAATGAGAGTCTCTCTTCGGGTAATTGGGAGGCGAGCTCTTGTCGACTTGTTGGCCTCTTTGCAATCATCACTCGTCAGAAGGAAAAGGCTTTTCATCTTCGCTATCAGTTACAACACGTGTTCTCATATCGTTCAAATGTTTTAGCCTTCAGTTGTCTTACACGTTTGTGAGTTGGTTATTTATTTAACTGTGTTGTTGTAATTGTCAGATATTATTTCACTGTTTAGCTCCGTGCATCACTTTGTTTTCAGGTTGCTGTTTGAGGGAAGATGTGGATCCCAAAAGGAGGCTACTTGTTCATTTGCTTGATGAAATTTGAATTATGCAAATAAGACATTATCCTATCAAATCTCCTAATTTCTAGAAAAGAAATATGGAAATTATTTTCAAATTGGTAATTGACATTTACGTTTTTAACAGAATGAATTTTAAATATCTCTTTGTGCACTTTAAACTTTTTTTAAATGTGTAAATCGTACAATGAATGACATGAAATATAGAACCTTGAGAATTTGTTGAGTGTCAGAATAAAAGCGTAGATGTGCCCATGAGACCCCCGGGGGCTCTGAGATGATGGATGTGCCAATGAGGCACCATGTAAAGGTAACTTTGGTGAATTTAGGAGGAATTAAACAGACAAACTGGGAACACAAATCTCCAAACGTAGCGTTGCACGAGAGGCCGCGGCGTCGCCCCATAACTCAGGTTTCTAATGATTATCATCGGTCTCTGCGGAGTGCGTGCAAACTTTAAGGTTAATAATTACCGTGTCAGCCTCGGCGGCTCGCCGCTGAGCACTCGAATGTGTAATTACCTCGTGTTATTTTTAGAGGATCAAGGAGCGTCATCCGTTCCCACGTGTCCTCACATGAGCCTTTATTCACGTGTCCACAGCGTCTTTTTCAAACCAATAGGACGGTTTTACAGGCCGAAGAAATGCTCCTAGAAGGAAGTCAGTTTACGAAAGTAGACTTTGAATGATGCTGATGAAAGGAAAAGAAGCAATACAGAAGCTGTAAATGTGAGGGAGGAGGTGAGCAGAGGGGGAGGAGGGGGAGGAGAGGGAGGACCTGCTTCTAAATCCAAACATCATCTGTCATTTGACGACATTTTCTTTGGTCAAAGAGAAGCCCGATTGATGCTCAAGGAGGCTCATCCACGATCATCTCTGAGTGCATCGTATTATTGACACTGTGAAGCTCCACAAAGTCCGTGTGATGGATTTAACGCGAGAAGTCGCTGAGAAAAAAGGCACCGATCTTTATTTTGGTGTCAGAAAGTGTTTGAAGTTTGAGATGATTCCACACATCGATCGTTTGGAGTATTGATCGCCCAAACGGAGACAGAGGAGCTTCTCTGGGAGGCGTGTGGGGCTCACGCATGCACACCCGACCAACACCTGGGAGTTGTCTCCTGTCATCGCCTTCACGCCACACAAGGAGGAAGCTGGATGGGACAAAAAGACACAGAACTAACGAGGGGGACGAGTCTTCATGTCCCTCACGAACACGAACAGGTGGTCACATGTGTTCCTGAGACGCCTTTACAGATGTGGACACATGCAACTACGTAAAGAGGTAAGAAACTACAAAGAAAGCTGCAGAGAGACTACAAAGAGACAAAGAGACCCCCCCCCCCCAAACATCCCCCCTGCTCGATGTGGCACATCAATAGGGAGTCGATGGCTGGAGAAGGAGAGAAGGGGCAGGAGGTGGCAGCAGCACAGCTATTGCTCCACCTGCTGATTGGGTTGTGCCTAGAATACCAAAGACCTGGGGGAAGACTCTGGGTGGGGGAGATAACGGGGGGAGATAGCGGGGGTGGGGGGGTAGAGAAGACAGGAGAGAGAGCTTATTGACTGCAGAGGATGTACAAGCAGTAAAGATTAGCTCTCCCTCAGAGGACTCTGCGTCTCCATGTCTCCCCCTCTGTTTGTCTCCCCCCCCTCTCTCCCGCTGCGCCTCCACATCTGGTGGGGGGGGGGGGTATAAGGATTGGATCGCAGCTTTTCCATCTTTCTATCCCGCGAATAACGGATGATGTTGGACAGAGGGCGGAGGCGGGGGGTTGATATCAGGGGGCCGGGGGGTTTATACTGGGGGGGCGAGGGGGTTGATATCAAGGGGGGGGGGGGGGGGGTGATATTGGTGGGGGCGGGGCATGAAGGAGAAGGTCAGCCGAGGAGGGAAGCCGAGAGAAATAAGGAAGAACGACCAAAAGTGAGAGAGGAAATAGCGAAGCGAGGGAAGGAGGTGCGGAGGAGGAGAAGGACGGGACGGGGAGGTCGACGGAAGACGGAGCTGAAGACGAGGGCAGATGGAGGGTGTGAAGGAAGGAGGGTGAAGATGAATAAGAGGAAGACAAGGATGACGGAGAGGGAGGAAGAAAGCGATGGGGGAGAGAGAACACTGGGGAATGGAAGAACAAACAATGATTGATGACAGCGTATCGGAGTGTAAGAGAGGAGGTAATGAGACTCAGACACCAGGACATCAACAGAGAGGGAGGAGGCGAGGAAAGGGCTTCCTAAAGGAGGAGATAAAGGAAGGAAGGGAGGGAGGGAGAGGGACAGGGCGATGCACACTGCAGCATCATCCCCCGATTCTCCACCCGCATGAAGTCCCACTGCTTGTTTCAATTCGTGTCTCTGCAGAGTTCTGAGAAGGACGAGTTGGAGGATTACGACCAAGCGAGTTCACCAGCGATGTGACCAGAGAAAGAGTCCAGAGCGCCGACGTAGCGTCACTATGATGCCTCAGACACAAGCCCACCCCATGGAATGGAAGGCCCCCGAAAGGCTCCCGAAAGACGCCTGAAAGGCCCCGAAACGGTCTCGAAAGGCTCTCGAAAGGCTCCCGAAACGCTCTCGGAAGACCCCCCGAAAGGCTTTCGAAAGACCCCTGAAAGGCCCCGAAACGCTCTCAAAAGGCTCCCGAAAGGCCCCCGAAAGGCTCCCGAAAGACACCCGAAAGGCTCCTGAAAGGCTCCTGAAAGACTCCTGAAAGGCCTTTCAGATTCTGTTTCCTGTGGTTACGGATTTATTCACTGCTTAAGCCGGACGCAACACACGACATTCCTCGTTTCCTGGTCAGTACTCGGTAGCAGGATCAGCCAACGTGTGTCTCCGAGCTGCTTCATCTGGCCCCATGCGGCCTGCTGGGGGCCCCTCGTCGCTTGTACCTCCCCAACCACCTCTGGCTCCTAGGAACCTTCGAGCATGCTGGATTATGTATTATGAAGCCCAAGAGGTCATATTGAAAGGGGAAATGTTTCGCACCCATCATGAACAATAAACCTGCATGAGGAGGAGGAGGTCAGGAGGTCGATGGCGACTGACTGATGACCTGCATAACTAGCGAGTGACTAACAACCAAAGACGAGGAAAGTCAACGGCACATAACCTCTCTGTTTGTTTGACAGCAGGAATGACGGACAGCTGAGGTTTCACTTCCTGTGTCGTCTCCTTGGTGTCGTTAAGCAGCAGACTTCACCAGAGACTCCCTCTCACTCACAGTCATTTGAGTGTGTGTGGGTGAGGGTGAGGGTGAGAGAAGGCCCTCGGGGGAGACAGCAGGTCCTTCATTAGCCAGCTAATTATTGTGGAGATGTGTGACAGCGGGAAGGAGAGAGAAGAGAGATAAACACGACGTTCAGTACATCGAGAGCCTTTTGAAAACACTCCACTGTCGGTCTAATTAGTCACAATATCCAGAAACATCTGGAGTAAGCTGGCACACCACGGACAAGGACTGCAGGGGAAGATTTCAAGATAGACGAATGAATGAATGAATACCCGTTTTGAGGATCCGTTTTTGCGTATTTGTGATGTAAAGATACATGGTGGTGTGGTTCTGGTGACCCGGTGGGACAATGATGGTCTTATAAAGGGCAGAATGTGACTGGGATGGTGTATCTTTCTAGGCCAGCCTTAATTACACACAAATAAGGTCAAATACACGTTTTTATGTCCACATTGCAGTTTTTAGACACACAAATGCTTCTGACTAACCAAACCTTTTTGCATCACAGGACACGTTGTTTAAATGTCTCCAGCTTGTGTTCAACAAAGAACTAATTTCAACCAAAATCTTTTTTTTAAAGACGGTTGACTTGGACCCAAAATGCTGACTCATCAACAGACCGCATGACTCATTACCAGCTCCCCCGCCCCCCCGCCGCTAATCCCCCGGGTCCCACAGCCGAGAAAATAAGGTCGACAATCTCCCATTCGCCGCCGTCCGCCTCCTTCTGAAAGGGGTTAAAAAAAAGTTAATAACCCCGAACCATCAGCACAGCGGAGAGAAAATGAGCCGGAGACGGACGTCTTCCAGCGCTGCAGCAGCAGGCCGAGAGACGTTATCATGGAAAACGAGACCATGGGTGTGTGTGTGTGTGTGTGTGTGTGTGTGTGTGTGTGTGTGTGTGTGTGTGTGTCCGAGTAAAAGAGATAGTGTGTTCTTAAAGGTGAAAAACAGAAAACCTGACTGAAATGCATCCCTGGACTACACACACACACACACACACACACACACACACACACACGCAGTCAGTCGGTGACTTTCAGGAATGTAACAAGGTGAAGCAGCAGTTAGCAAAGTTATTTCCCTGCACAGTTTTGCGTGTCTGTTCGAGAAATTCAAAACGTATAAAAGAAATAAATGGAAAAATATTCTACTGAGAACATATTTGATAAGCACATTACTTACTTTGTGCATATTTAATGTTATTTACAGGAAACCTGTGATGCAAACAAAGTGGAGGTTTGCTCACACGATACTTCCACACCCCCCCCACCCCTCCCGAAAACAGTGTTTCCAAACATTCAGACAGGAGTTACATCCAAGCTGTGTGTCCATCATGTGTGGTTTGTGTTTTCTGTAACTCACCTGTTTGGTCGTTTCAGGCCCCTCCTCCCTCACTGTCCGTAATGACAAGCTCCTCCCTCACTGTCCGTAATGACAAGCTCCTCCCTCACTGTCTGTGATGACAAGCTCCTCCCTCACTGTCCGTAATGACAAGCTCCTCCCTCACTGTCCGTGATGACAAGCTCCTCCCTCACTGTCCGTAATGACAAGCTCCTCCCTCACTGTCCGTGATGACAAGCTCCTCCCTCACTGTCCGTAATGACAAGCTCCTCCCTCACTGTCCGTGATGACAAGCTCCTCCCTCACTGTCCGTAATGACAAGCTCCTCCCTCACTGTCCGTGATGACAAGCTCCTCCCTCACTGTCCGTAATGACAAGCTCCTCCCTCACTGTCCGTGATGACAAGCTCCTCCCTCACTGTCCGTAATGACAAGCTCCTCCCTCACTGTCCGTGATGACAAGCTCCTCCCTCAATGTTCGTGATGACAAGCTCCTCCCTCACTGTCCGTGATGACAAGCTCCTCCCTCACTGTCCGTAATGACAAGCTCCTCCCTCACTGTCCGTAATGACAAGCTCCTCCCTCACTGTCTGTGATGACAAGCTCCTCCCTCACTGTCCGTGATGACAAGCTCCTCCCCCCATGTCTCGGTGCTTGTCCTGCTCCTGTCAGACCAGTAGGCCGCTGTAGCGCGTGGACCATCCAAACCTTTGATCCCTCTTGGGGGTCACAGAGTCCCTGAAGGTGGGAGCTGAGATCTCAGAGTTTAACGGTGCCGAAGGATCTGAGCGAGACGGGAACCGAAACCTTCAGTACTCTGGAATGAATTTAACCGCATTGAGACATTAAAGCAGGTCCTCCATTGGACGATGTAAGTCTGTGTTTGTCCCTCATCCTCCAGGTGTTACCCTCAATCTCTGGGAAGCCTGTTTAGGGCAGATAATTAAAAACTCATTCAAATGAGCCAAAGATGGAAATTCGTCACACACACACACACACACACACACTCACACATAATGGACAAACAGGGGCCCAGAACGCAGCAGACCGCTGTAATCTGTGACCTTTGAAAGTGTTGGAGTGAATCCATTAGACAGAAGGGACGAGGAGGAGAGAGACGAGGAGCACCAGGAGTAAACGTGACGGGTGGAGGAAGATGGAAATAAACGGACAGGAAGCAACAAACATCGCACATGGAAACCACATCTCGCTGTTATTCAACGAACTCGTTTTTACTGCTGGTTAGAAACTTTGTCACGATGGCGAAGGCCTCCAGTCGGACGGAAGCTCCAAATGCCGTCTGTTTCTTTCTGATCTTCCGCAGAACAAAGCAGGTGAAAGAATCAGTCCCGGGAAGTTGGGTTCACCTTCTCAGCGACACTGTCGGCGTGTAAATCTTTTAAACTTCCGTCCCGCGGAGCATTCGGGAAAGCGGCTCGGGTGAAAACAAACTGTCTGCATCCATCTACTGTGTTTACACGCCGCGCAGTCCTTTCCACACACTCACAGAACGAGTTCTTCTCAATCTCTTATTCAGCGCTGACACCTCAGCTTTTAATAACTCAGCTCCTTTGCCGTCGTCTGTCTTTGCTGTAAAGGAGCGGAGAGGCCTGCGACTGTGATTTACGGGACCCGAGTATAAAACACGGGGCTGATAACAAATGCATGGAAATAGAACTCTGCAGGTGTTGGCGCCGGTGGGTTTGTGCGCCTCGAAAGATCCCAAGATCATTCCTCTTCTTCTTCGACGACGCCACCAATCTCTTTCTCTCCCTCCATCTCTCCGGATGCCGTCTTTTTGTTTCGACCCAAATCCTTCACAGTTTTCTCTTCCTGTCGATGTTTTCCCTCCAAAAGCTGCTCGCATTCTTCACCGTATGATTAAGACGAAGCAGTTGTCAAAACGTCGAGCCAGACTTTGTTGAGAAAAACACCAAGATGATACATTTGCCAGAAGGGGAACCTATAAAACATGTAACATGCTGTGAATTTAATCCATCTATGGAGCTGGGAGGTTGAGGGCAGAGATGGAGGCATCAACATGAACATCCTCTTGATGTGTGTGTGGTGGAGATGCTCTTCACTGACTTCATACTGTATGAAATGAAGGTGAGGAGGCGGGTTGGTGAATTCCTTTTTGTTTGAACTTGAACTTCTTGTGATGATGAACAGGGGACGTCTGCGTCTAACTGAGGAACGCACAATGCAAAGCTCACACCACAGACTGAAACAAATAACAGAGCCACAGTCCCATTCCTTGGCTTTTTGTACTGGTTCACTCCCAGTTCAAAAACAGCAGGTCGTGTGACTGGATGAAATCAGGAAACACTTTTAATTTGTCTTTTTTCTACCAGTCGGTGATCTCAGAGACCAGATCATTGGGCTGTGAGGTGTGGACACCATGAGGACACCATGAAGACACCATGAGGACACCATGAGGACACCATGAGGACACCATGTGGACACCATGAGGACACCATGAGGACATCATGAAGACACCATGAAGACACCATGAGGACACCATGAAGACACCATGAAGACACCATGAGGACACCATGAAGACACCATGAGGACACCATGAAGACACCATGTGGACACCATGAGGACACCATGAAGACACCATGAGGACACCATGAAGACACCATGAAGACACCATGAGGACACCATGAAGACACCATGAGGACACCATGAGGACACCATGAAGACACCATGAGGACACGACATCGAACGAAGCTGCTGAGTTGAAAACACAACATTTATTCATTTAGTTGTATCTCAATTAAAGTTTTTAGTTAACAAAATAAAAAGTAATTTACTTTGAAATTCACAGGAAATCGTGGGAAATGAACTGTGTGAGCAAAGCATGTCTCTAAGCACCTTTCTACCATCCAACACGGTGGGATCACACGCGTCGCTCGGAAGCATCTCGGGTGGGAAACAGCTTCTCTCTGATCGGACTCATCTGACCACTAAAGTCTCAGAAGACAAGTCGGTGTGAGACACAGTCGCCTTTTCCCTTTTTCACAGAAACACCTGAGAAAAGACAAAGTATCCATCTGGTTGGAGAAATGACAGAACCGATAGCAGAGAAGGTCTGACAAGGTGGACTCGCTGAGCTCAAGACCACCACAGCCTTGTGCGCTCGCTGACCTCCGGAGGGGAACCCGGGACTTGTGCTGTGCTGTGACACACATGACAGGAACGTGACGGGTCCACGTCCTCTCCGCTCCGCCACAAGCAGTAAACCTCTCCGTCAACACCTCAGCGCCTGAGCTGCGGATGAAGCTGCAGCAGTTCCTGCTGATAACTGTTTGTTTGTCCTCTTATCTAGATCAGATAGTACGTAACAGCGCGCTCCGTGTCGCCTTAAAAGGATTTTCGGGTGCCAAACATTTTCCTTTCAGGGTATAATCACGCAAATCTTGAAACATACAATTATATCCTGGTAGAAACCTGCTGCTTCCTTCTTCTGCACATTTATCTCCAACAAATGAAGAAATGATCTGAATGCAAAGTAATGTCATCACCCGTCACGACCAGGTACCTTCAGAAGACAACGTGCACACACACCACCACACACAATAAATGAGCCAATAATAAGGAGCTGGACCCTGATTACAGCAGACCTGAGACCTCCGGACCACGTGTGTCCACAAAGCCTGCAGGTATGTCTGCGTGTAGACCTGCACGCGTCTTCTGTCTCTGCTCAGGCTCCCTGGAAAGGTCGGGTAGGGATTCCACCGGTGTTTGTCTGAGGAGCTCAGGGTGCAAAGCAAACAATCAGGGTCTGTGCAGCCGTGGATATTTGTCACTTTACTCCCCTTTTTCCGCTGGGGGGACCCACGGTTTCCCTTATCTGATCTAATCCTTTTTCCTTCACTTCATCTTCACTGCGCTGCTGGTGTGTGTGTGTGTGTGTGTGTGTGTGTGTGTGTGTGTGCACGGTGGCGTTAGAGGTCTTTAAGAGTCTGAGGCAGAACATCTGCTTCCAGGCCTCCGTAGCTCCGCGGTTCCCTTGAAGCCGGCTGACCTACATCACGCCGGGGTTCCAGGGTAATTCAGCTGCATGCATGAAACATCGTTTTTGTCCTGATTATTTTCATCTGCTGCGTGTCGACCGTGTCGTATGAGTCCGTCATCCACGCCGAAGAATCCACCAGTCGGGTTCCGTTCCGCTCTGTTAACCCTTCGCCTCCCCGCTGCCGTCCCGCTGTTTATGTTCTGATCATATTAATCTGTTTTTATACCACGAGGAAACATCCCAGTTCATTACTTGCAAACGCATTTGGGAATTAATGTTCTATGTTTCAATTCTCAAAGAGGCATTTTTATGTGAGCTGTGATTGGCAGAAAAGCCCAAAGATCTTTTTGCCTGCGCTGACTCTAATTTCTGTTTTTTCCTTTGCACTCTAAAAAGAATGGACATCCCAAACCTCCCAAATATGTGATTGTTATTTCTTCTGCGTGTTTCCCTTTGATTTCATCATCGTGTTTCGGTTCTTCACTAAATGTTTTCCCTTCGACTCCTTCAGAATAAAAGCAAACAAGGACCCGACAGCTCTTCAGCTCGGAGCCTTTTCAGCCTCAAACCGCTCAATCATTCCAGGTAGCTTTCATAACACGCGTGTGCTTGTGCCCCCCCGTCCGCTCCCTTTCATTCTCTCAAGGTCATTCTCTGCTCAAAGGTCAGGGCAGCGGGCATCTGTCAGTTACACGCCACCTCAGAAGCGTCTTATGTAAGATGCCCCCTGTCACAGACGTGCTTTACCCAGAGGGGGGGTCCAGGTTCAGAGAAGGACAGCACCCACCACGGGGGGATATGTTCCTGGTTGGTCTTATCGTGGAGAAACCAGACAGATGGCGCGGGCAACTGGCTGGAAGAGGAAAGGAGGGATGAGATGGAAGACAAGGAGAAGGAAGACAGTGTTCACAGGGTACATGGGTCTCAGTGGACATTGCTTCAAGGAGACGTGTGAGTGTCTCTGTCTTTGTCCCTGTCTGTCTCCCCCCCTGCCTCCCCTGAGCCCCTGCAGCTACATGCTCGCTTGCACGGACCATCTGGGAGAAAAGGGGAGCCGCGGTGCCAGCTTCCTACGCCGGCTGATCTGTGGGCTTTGGAGACCTTCTTCCCCTGCTTCAAACCCAATGAACACAATGGATGAATGTATGCCACTGTGTCTCCAGCAGAGAGGCTGCTGCTGCTGTGGACGCGAGGCGGACGGAGTGAGTGGCAGGTGCAGAGCAGCACTTCTCTGCCCACAAACATACATTTGAAATGTGAGCATTAAAGGAAATGAACCAAGACGCACCGGCCGGGTCCCTTCTGCTGTTTGAACATCACAGCGATTTGAAATGGATATTTAATATTTGCTGTTTTGCTTTGATGATGATAATGTGCTCTCGTGCTTTGTGCCAAAAGCATGTAATTAAAGTGAAGAGGAGGAAGTCGGTCTTTCCAGAGAGTCCTGGGAACTAAAACAAGAAACAATACCAAAGAAACAGGAGGTTTGCTGCTGGTTGGATTCTGGCTTGATTCAGTTCACAGTGCTGTCAATGCCAGTCAACAGTAATCTATAACGTATAATGAAATATAATGCGTTGATGAGGACTGGTTATTGCAGCCACACTATAAGCTACCCACGTAAACAGAAAGAGCTCCTTGTGGAAGCTGCTTCTGGGTCGGCTGTTTTTGCAGGAATCATTTCCTTCTCTTGTAGCTCGTCCTCTAAGCAGGTTGAGGTTTACTGCTGTGATGGATGTGAAATGCTCTTATCTTCGGGCTTATTTACCAATCCACCAGATACAATATTCTCCCGTGCATGTGGAGGCAATCTGTCTTGTTCAGAACTGATATGAAGCCTTCCAGGAAACCTTGTTTCAGTTTTACAGGGATTTCCTTATAAATAACACCTGATTTGTGGCGAAGCCGTCGTTTAGACCTGAATCTCATTCTGGTGCCCATGGGGGGGGGGGGGCACACGTCTCTCCTTTATCCATTCACCTGCAGGGACGAGACGCTGTCGTGAAGAGGTTTGGAGATGGAATGGGGGGGTAGAGGCCTCACTGGCCGGGATGGAGGTCTGAGGCGTAGAGTAACTCTGCCCTCTGCAGGGAGGCATCGCAAAGGAAACACACACATACATAAACCGTATTAATAATGTAATTATTGTAACAAGCTCATCTGTTTGGAACCACAGGAAGCCGTTTGTTCATTCTCCTCTCTGGTGGAGGACGGAGCATCGCGCTCACACACGCGAAACACTGGCGGCGTTCGCCCGATCGAACAGGAAGCAGCAGCATAGCGACAGTTTTACAAAGACGCTACTGTCCCTTTAAGACGCCCCCGTCTCCTTGGTTACAGACCGGAAGTGACGGCGCGCCTTTAGCGTGTCCACATATGCGACTTCGAACATTTCCGTCCAGCTTTTCTCCTCGGCGTCCCGTGACGGCGTCCCGTGACCTCGCTCCCCCCCCACGAAGAGGTGAGTCCCGAATCCACGCCGCGTCACGTGACGTCACGCGCCGCGTGCATTCATTCCTCCGTCAGCCCCTCTCTGCTAGCTGGCGTGCTAACGCGTGCTAGCTGTCCGCGAGAGTCGCTGTCCATGGTGCTAGCAGAGAGAGACAGAGAGACAGAGACAGACACCTAATGTGTGCGTGACCCCCCCCTTGTGTCCCGAGGATGAGCGCGGAGGACAGGAGGCCCGCCAGCTGCAGCATCAAGCCGCCGGTCTACCTGCACATCGGGGACGCGGACGCGGCGCACTCCGGTGTGTGCGTGCTGGATGTCTGTCTCCCCCTCGGAAAGCCCGTGGACGTAAGCCCCGCCCCGCCGAGACGCGCGTGAGGAGACAGAATCTGTCCCGTGGTCCATTTGACGCGTCGCAGAGGACACGTCGTCGTGTGACACAATAACACGAAGCTCGAAGTGTTCGTGCGTTACAGCAGCGACTCGCTACACAAAATACCTCAGTTTCATTCTCTTTGCTAAAATCAACCGTCAAAGTACCATTTTCTACATACATGTTGACACTTGAGACATTTGGAGGTGTTGACTTTAGTCCTGGTTAGTTTAAAGCCGAGGGACTCAGAGACAGCAGGAAACGAGGCTGGTTGCGTGTTCTGGTTCCACACTGGATCATCATGACTCAAACATGCTGCACAGTCCACATGAACGAGTGGCGCACAAAGATGACGTGGCAGTTATGGCGTTTCTTTCGTTTCGGCTGTTTCAGATTCAGGAAATCACCTTTAAGAACTACTACACGGCCTACGTGACCGTCCGCCTGCTGAGGAGGAGCCCCGGGCACGAGGCCCCCGCCAAGTGGAGCACGGCCCTGAGGGACCTGCCGCTGATGGACAACCCCCACACCGAGGGGGGCTCCCAGGACTACTGCTCCGTCCACAGGGCGCAGGTAGGGAGGTGGGTCTGTTTGGGACAACAAACGGCAAACCTGTGTTTCTAGAACAAACAGATCACGTCTCAAAGCTGCGTTCTCTGTAGTGACCAGCAGGGGGCGACTCCTCTGCTCCCATAGACGTCTATGAGGAAATGACTCAAATGGTCAAACAGACCATAAAGAGGGGACGCTTCAGGACGAGCTCCACCTCTTCTAGAGTTTACACATCCCTCCTGTTGTGGATTAATTTATTCGCAGCTTTAACTATTTCCTAACTCTCTGTCCCTCCTGTTCTGTCTCATGAGACCTTTGTCCCACTGCTGTCTCTACACCTCCTTAGTGTCACGATCACTCCTGTCTTTCCACATCTGTGCACCCTCGTTAACTCATCTACCTGATATAGAAATATTTCTCTACCTACACAACACCCGTGAAATGATGATAACATGAGTATATTTTCCCTCGACAGCCCTGAATGTATTTCAATGTGAGTTGTGAGCGGGCCAAAGACAGGCTGTGATTGGTCCTGTCTGACGGGTCCGAGTGATGAAGACGTGTGTGAATGTGAGGTGATGGTCAGAGTTGCTCTACAGTGTTTAATCCCCTTGTTGTGTTGCTGTTGGTCTCGAGCTCATTTGTATGCAGACTAAGACTGATTGTGAGTCGCTTCTCCCGTCCTCATTGTATGTGACACTGCTTCTGTGCACGAGCTGCTCCTCATGATTCAGAACCTTGACGCCGTGTGACCAGATGCAGGTGGAGCCAGATCATGTGACCTCGGTGAGACTGATCCTGAGACAGCCGTCCTCGGCCTGGCTCACCTTCAGCCTGGAGCAGATCCAAATATTCCCCCAGGTGCCGCCGGTCAGTTCTGGCTTCATCTCTTGTTTGATAACTGAGAAGAACGAGTACTCACAACCTTTAGAAGTATTTTACATAAATGGTTTCATTTGGGGGGAGGCTTGTTCAGGGGTCAGCTGCCTGTAGGTCCTACTGTGTCAGTTAAACCTGCGTTCCCACTTAAGCTGAAGAACTCCAGAAGCAAATGATCTGATGACCAAATGGCAAAGCTGACGTATCAGAACAGCAACGCTCATAGAAGTAACACAAGCACATTGACTGACACACGTCCAGTGGTGCAGGTGGAGTCAGACGGGGAGAGCAGGTGGTGTCGTCTTCATTCAGCCAGCAGGGGACCAAAGGGAAGCTTCCTCCATCTGTGACTATAACCTTTGACTGTGAGCCATTTAAACCCCCAGAACCCAGAGAAGGAGGTTTCTGATTGGCTGTCTGACCTGACGCTGGGCGACCAGCACCCGGACCTGGAGGTGTGTGTGTGTGTGTGTGTGTGGTCAGTTGATAATCATTGTCGTATTGTCTGAAATAAGTTGGATTGGATATGTGAGGTGGGTGGACTCTGCTGTTGTCAATCTGCAGCAGTAAATAGTGAACAGTAATACACATGTTTGGTACTTCCTGTGGGTCTCCCAGGGCCTCCCGGACCCCCAGACTGTGTCATCCAGCCTCCAGCAGATGTGGGCTCTGACCGAGGTGATGCAGAGCAACCAGACCAGCGCCTCCATCGGACGGTATGATGTGAGTGTGACCGCCTGCTCCTCCTATAGCCTCATTTATTAATATATATACATATGTGTGTAGTCTTGCATAGAGACTCGAGGGCTGTTTCGTGTCTCCAGGTGGACGGGTGCTACGACATCAAGCTGCTCTCCCTGACGTGAGGCCTCCTGGCGCCGCGTGGGACTCGCTTTGTATGAAGAGCGACCGTCCCAGAGACGAACATGGACCAAGTGTTGCGTGTTAGTTGCTGGAATTGCAATGCATGATGGGACATTTCCTGTGTAATGAGACAGTTGTAACATGCTCGGCACTACCAGGACATCCACATTAGAAATAACCAGAGCGTCACGCTCAGCTGTTATTCATTCATTCATTCTGCACTGACCTCATTGGACGAGCTCTCACGCTTCCTGTGTGTGGATCCTCACACGCTGGGATTTTCTTTAGGCTTTTTACTAAAATGTTCACTACATTTCCTCTACATGTTGTCATTTCTGATTCAAACCTCTTTGTTGCTGTTATTGTCGCGCAACATTTCTGTATCGTCTGTGGTGGAAATAATAAATAAAGTTCTATGAATGTAATCCTGAACAGTCGCCTCTCTCAGACTATTATCCAACACACGCTGAGTAAAGAACGGGACTTTTCTCATTCACTCATCAGTGAGTGTGTGAAAATCAATGTCTTCATGTGGGAGACACTTTTAGCAATGGTGTTCAGAATAGAAAGTAAATTCTATACAATATGAAGAAGTGCAATTGTCCGTCCAAGCCTCCATGAGAGCGATGGACCGGTCCGATCTGGTGTCGGCTGACTTTACTACTTTAGGAAATCAATATTAAAGAAATAGAAGTTAATGTGCTGAATGTGCATAAAACGTAACATAGGACCACATAAGAGCTTAGTGGTGCGTAAGTGGAGCCGGATAGAATGTGGTACCAACTCACTACTTCATGCTTCCTCCACAACAAATGTCAGGGGCAGAAAATATCAAACTTTTGCCTTCATCAATTCCAAGATGTCGTTCACCGTGTCTCATGCTGCGTTCACACCACTGACACGTGCGCAGATACTACACGCTACTCTGAAGCTGTTATTTTAGTTGCAGAGAGAGAAACCCTGTGAGAGGCAACACTACTTTGGCTTCATACCATTAGAATCATACTCTGGTGGGTCGGGGACGTGGAACGGACCTGCTCATAAAACCTCCATCTTATCTACTTATTGGTGGAGCTCACCTCTTCTCCCCGGTCTGGATGAGTGACCCTGAGGCAGCTTCCAGCACTCTGACCACAGAGCTGATGCTAATTCTACATCCTACACTAATTCTACATTCTACACTAATTCTACATTCTACACTAATTCTACATTCTACACTAATTCTACATTCTACACTAAATCTACATTATACAGTAATTCTACATTCTACACTAATTCTACAGTAATTCTACATTCTACACTAATTCAACATTCTACAGTAATTCTACACTAGTTCTACATTCTACACTAATTCTACAGTAATTCTACATTCTACACTAATTCTACATTCTACAGTAATTCTACACTAGTTCTACATTCTACACTAATTCTACATTCTACACTAATTCTAAATTCTACACTAATTCTACATTCTACAGTAATTCTACACTAATTCTACATTCTACACTAATTCTACATCTTACACCAATTCTACATTCTACACTAATTCTACATTCTACACTAATTCTACAGTAATTCTACATTCTACACTAATTCTACACTAATTCTACATTCTACACTAAATCTACATTATACAGTAATTCTACATTCTACACTAATTCTACAGTAATTCTACATTCTACACTAATTCAACATTCTACAGTAATTCTACACTAGTTCTACATTCTACACTAATTCTACATTAATTCTACATCCTACACTAATTCAACATTCTACAGTAATTCTACACTAGTTCTACATTCTACACTAATTCTACATTCTACACTAATTCTACCTTCTACAGTAATTCTACACTAATTCTACATTCTACAGTAATTCTACATTCTACACTAATTCTACATCTTACACCAATTCTACATTCTACACTAATTCTACATTCTACACTAATTCTACAGTAATTCTACATTCTACACTAATTCTACATTCTACACTAAATCTACATTATACAGTAATTCTACATTCTACACTAATTCTACAGTAATTCTACATTCTACACTAATTCAACATTCTACAGTAATTCTACATTCTACACTAATTCAACATTCTACAGTAATTCTACACTAGTTCTACATTCTACACTAATTCTACATTAATTCTACATCCTACACTAATTCAACATTCTACAGTAATTCTACACTAGTTCTACATTCTACACTAATTCTACATTCTACACTAATTCTACCTTCTACAGTAATTCTACACTAATTCTACATTCTACAGTAATTCTACATTCTACACTAATTCTACATCTTACACCAATTCTACATTCTACACTAATTCTACATTCTACACTAATTCTACAGTAATTCTACATTCTACACTAATTCTACATTCTACACTAAATCTACATTATACAGTAATTCTACATTCTACACTAATTCTACAGTAATTCTACATTCTACACTAATTCTACATTCTACACTAATTCTACATTCTACACTAAATCTACATTATACAGTAATTCTACATTCTACACTAATTCTACAGTAATTCTACATTCTACACTAATTCAACATTCTACAGTAATTCTACACTAGTTCTACATTCTACACTAATTCTACATTAATTCTACATCCTACACTAATTCAACATTCTACAGTAATTCTACACTAGTTCTACATTCTACACTAATTCTACATTCTACACTAATTCTACCTTCTACAGTAATTCTACACTAATTCTACATTCTACAGTAATTCTACATTCTACACTAATTCTACATCTTACACCAATTCTACATTCTACACTAATTCTACATTCTACACTAATTCTACAGTAATTCTACATTCTACACTAATTCTACATTCTACACTAAATCTACATTATACAGTAATTCTACATTCTACACTAATTCTACAGTAATTCTACATTCTACACTAATTCAACATTCTACAGTAATTCTACACTAGTTCTACATTCTACACTAATTCTACAGTAATTCTACATTCTACACTAATTCTACATTCTACAGTAATTCTACACTAGTTCTACATTCTACACTAATTCTACATTCTACAGTAATTCTACACTAATTCTACATTCTACAGTAATTCTACATCTTACACCAATTCTACATTCTACACTAATTCTACATCCTACACTAATTCTACATTCTACACTAATTCTACATCCTACACTAATTCTACATTCTACACTAATTCTACATCCTACACTAATTCTACTTCCTACACTTATTCTACATTCTACATTAATTCTACATCCTACACTAATTCTACATTCTACATTAATTCTACATCCTACACTAATTCTACATTCTACACTAATTCAACATTCCACAGTAATTCTACCAACAAAAAAACGGCAGTTCCACACTAACCCCCCCCCGGTTGAACCCACTCTCCTACCCCCCCTCAGCCGGACCATTTGCCCGACTACTGCACCCCCCCACCCCCCTGAAGATGTAAACCTACGGGAAACGCTGCATCATCTTGCTTTAGTGTTCTGCAGCTTTGATGATACGAATGAGGAAGAAGCTTCTGCTGAAAGAGCAACTGGAGCTTCAAATGTCTGCAGGAGGTGAGTCAGTCAGGAAGGAAGAACACTACTCATCACTCAATGGGATACGAGTGTGGAACACATTAAATACAATACAGTCTAATACAGTGCTGTAGTGGTAAGATTAGAGGTGGGTAAACTCTGAATGTTGTGATCATACAGACCTCGACGCAATGTGAAGCAACGCAACACAAAGCGTCGTGACTCTCTAAGGCTGTCCTGGCTATATTGCATTATGTTATCAGTAAAAGTCATATACAATCAATGACAATGAATACATGTGTTAGTAGTTTGTAGTTTATTAAATCTATGAAGACAGTGAAGAAAAGTATGTCAACACAACACAACACAACAAGACAATTGCAGATTAAGAACTATCTACATACGGAGTGTCCTTTTTACAGTAGTGCCCAGAGGGCCTCCTTGTCCTCCACGTCAGGTCCTGCCTTGCACAGAGGAGCCATGAACCATGAGCCATGGCTCCTCTGTGCTCCTCTCTCTATTGGACCTGGTGTTTCTCTCCCTGTGCTCTCTGCATCACTGCCTGTCCTCTCACTGCCTGAACAAATATGTTGAATTTAAGAGTTAACCAGTTAAGCAGCCTGTCAATTACACTGACAACATGAGTTAAAGGAACACTCATGTACCACCTACGTCATCATAAATAGCCTATACAGCATGTTTTTTTTCACATTGAGAACTGACTTGTTTTCTAATCTACGCGTCACCAGGCGTTTTTCTTTCACAGCGCACGACCAGCGAACACAGAGCGCGCGACTACTACCCCCCCCCGTCGGTCCTCCTCGACCGGTCCGCGAAATATTGTCTGACATGAAACCGGTCCGTGAGGTAAGAAAGGTCCACAGCGTGTTTGTTTACACACCTCCTGGATCCTGATTGGTCGCTGCTGCAGCCGCAAGGCACTGATTGGATGCTCACAGACCGTAATACAGCGCAGATGAACATGATTCAGACTACGGCGTTTATATGTTCAACCATAGGAAACGTAGTCTGAGCTGTTTTAAAATTACACCAAGTTTATTTCGGATTATTCCAACGGAAGAATACAAGGCGCAGGGAACTTTGAGGTGCGTAAACGCTATTTCCAAAATTCCAGAGGTGCGTAAACGGCGTTTACGTGCGTTTACCCTCCACTAAAGCCCTGGTCTAATACATTACTATTACAATAGACACCTGCAGTTATTGATACATCTGTATTGTTATAATAAAACATGTACTTACATTTAAAATCATATGATTCAGATAAAAGAGGCAAACTGAACCAACGTGAAGATGAGAACCACTGAGTTCAAATAGAACACACACTCTTTGTTATGGATGAACGACTCACTGCGAGCTGTTAATGAAGATTATTATATAAGATTATCGAATCGAGCTGCTTCAACAAAAGTGTCATCAAAATGAAGACGTTGTAATAAAGTTTAAAGATAGAAACAAAAATAACGTTTTCAAACTTAATAACAAACATTTAAACAAATCAAAAATAATTAATAATTAAGATAAACTTTACTTTTGGTCATTTAACAGAATAACTGGAGCAGCTCGACATGTTAAAAAGAAACATCATGAAAACATTTATGATCTTCATCTCTATCTGCTCTAATCCAAAGTCACAAAGACCGTCAGAGGTGAGATCTTCACTTTATCTCCTGTGTGAAAGAATGGAAACATCCTCCCAGTGAAGGTGTGTGTGAAGGTGTGTATATGTGTGTTAGTATCAGGATCAGAGAAACGCAGCTTCCCTCCGTTCCAGTCCAGATGCACTCTGATCCTCTGAGGCTTCTTCTGCACAGAGAGATAAGTTGGTGGAGCTGGTGGTGACAATGCATAGTATTTATCTTTATACAACACTATTTCCAATATCCCAGACTGTACGTCTCCTTTCCTCTGGACAGACTCTGATGACACACCCAGAATCCAGCCTCTACCGTCTCCTACTTCAACATCCCAGCTGTGAGTCCCTGAGTTAAATCCCTCAGAGCCCAGAACAACACAGCGTTCATCAAACCTCTCTGGATTATCAGGAAGCTTCTGTCTCTCTCCTCGTCTCACGCTGGTCAGATCTTCAGACAGGATGAGTCCTGGATGAGCAGTGTTTGGGTCCAGAACCACAGGAGTGTAGGAGACCATCTCCTTCATCTTGCTCCAGATGTTGTAGGTCAGGTTGCCCAGGTGTTTGGCCTGGTCTATCAGAGCTCCTGATGGCAGCTGGTGGTCCTCCAGCAGGGGGCGCTGCTGGACTCTTTCCACTGCAGCCTTGTAGTGGTTCAGGAAGGAGACGTCTTCAGCTCTCAGCTGCTCCTCTGTGGCTCTGACTGTCTCTGAAAGAGCTGCTATCTCTCTGCTCAGAGGCTCCATCTTCTCCTCCATCATATGACTCTTCTGCTCCTCTTCCTCCCTCAGAGCGGAGATCCTGGCCTCCTCTTCCTCCTTTAGAAACCGGTGAAGCTTCTTAAACTGATCCTGAATCAGCCTCTCTGTGTCTCGGGCCTGGACCTTCATGTATGCTGCTGTTTGATCACACGTCACCTTAACTTGTTCAAGGAGCTTTAACTTCTCCTTTAAGGCCTCCAGAGGTTCCTGAAGGTTCTTCTTGTGTTCTACAGCAGCTTCATCGATGGGTCTGAATCTGTGGTTGGTGTGTTTCTGTGAATCTCTGCAGACGACACACACTGGCTGCAGATGGTCCAGACAGAAGAGTCTGAGCTTCTCAGAGTGCAGACTGCAGAGAGTCTCTGAAGCTCTCTGGTCTCTCTCCACTGAGAAGGACTCACACAGGTTCTTTAACACCAGGTTTGAAGGTGGTTCTGATCTTGAAGATCTTCTCCTACAAACTGGACACTCCTGAGCTTGTTTCTCTCTCCACCAGCTCTTCAGACAGACTTTACAGAAGCTGTGGCTACACGACAGAACAACAGGATCTCTGAAGACTTCCTGACAGACCGGACAGCAGAAATCCTCCTCGGATCTGGAAGCCATTTGGTCTCAAAGCGAAGCTGAAGACACAGAAAGTAGATCCGTCACGGCTTCCCTCCCTCTTCTACTAACTTCACTGTTTCTACTCAAACTCACCTTCAGTCTGTGGAGCGTTCGGTTGTAGTTTCCCTCTTTTCTCTCCTGTAGAATCAATCAGAGGACGTCGTTGGTTTCTTCTTACAATGAATTTGATCGTCTCTTGTCAGTCTGTGTGTCTCTCTTCAGCGAGAAGGAAAGATAAACAGCTCCTGGTTGGTCTCAGGTGAGTCAGGTGAGGGGAGGAGCTTTGTCACCTGTGAGGAAGGTTGTTGGTTGTCACACTGAGGTGTGTCCTGATTCCATTTGGATCCACAGGCTGATGCAACAGTCACGTGTTCAAATTTGAATGCAGGTGGAAGGAAGTGGAAGTTAAAATTTGCCTTTAATGGAGGACTATGGAGCATCAAGTGAAAGAGCTGAAGAGGAAAATAGTCAAAGAGCGATGTGATGTGCAGAAAAAGTGTTTTCATTTGTGAATCGTACTTCAATTTATTCGGGCTCCTCAAATGGTCAAACAGACCATAAAGAGGGGACGCTTCAGGACGAGCTCCACCTCTTCTAGAGTTTACACATCCCTCCTGTTGTGGATTAATTTATTCGCAGCTTTAACTATTTCCTAAGTCTCTGTCCCTCCTGTTCTGTCTCATGAGACCTTTGTCCCACTGCTGTCTCTACACCTCCTTAGTGTCATGATCACTCCTGTCTTTCCACATCTGTGCACCCTCGCCTGCTCGGCGTCTCACTGTGTGTCAGGGATAGCGGGGAGGTAGGACTCAGACGCAGAGTTCAAAAAAAGGGACTTTAATTGTCAAAAAGGTTAAAGCAAAAGGCCAAGGGGCAAAAACACACAGGAACCAGGGGAAAACCGGGAGACAGGAACTACAAAAATCCCCGACGAAAGACAAGGACATGCGTGGCAAAAGACAATGACGCGACAACAGACACACGGCTTAAATACACAGGGGAGGTGCAGGTGATTGGACACAGGTGGAAACTATTAGACGATCACAGGGGATGACGGGACAAGGCAGGAAGTGAAGTTACCCGGGGACACGAGTGGCAGAAAACTACAAAATACAACAGGAAGTGAACCACACCGTGACACTGTATCTGTGTGACGGCCTCCTGTTGGCTTCTCCTTTCCCTCCGTTAACTCATCTACCTGATATAGAAATATTTCTCTACCTACACAACACCCGTGAAATGATGATAACATGAGTATATTTTCCCTCGACAGCCCTGAATGTATTTTAATGTGAGTTGTGAGCGGGCCAAAGACAGGCTGTGATTGGTCCTGTCTGACGGGTCCGAGTGATGAAGACGTGTGTGAATGTGAGGTGATGGTCAGAGTTGCTCTACAGTGTTTAATCCCCTTGTTGTGTTGCTGTTGGTCTCGAGCTCATTTGTATGCAGACTAAGACTGATTGTGAGTCGCTTGTCCCGTCCTCATTGTATGTGACACTGCTTCTGTGCACGAGCTGCTCCTCATGATTCAGAACCTTGACGCCGTGTGACCAGATGCAGGTGGAGCCAGATCATGTGACCTCGGTGAGACTGATCCTGAGACAGCCGTCCTCGGCCTGGCTCACCTTCAGCCTGGAGCAGATCCAAATATTCCCCCAGGTGCCGCCGGTCAGTTCTGGCTTCATCTCTTGTTTGATAACTGAGAAGAACGAGTACTCACAACCTTTAGAAGTATTTTACATAAATGGTTTCATTTGGGGGGAGGCTTGTTCAGGGGTCAGCTGCCTGTAGGTCCTACTGTGTCAGTTAAACCTGCGTTCCCACTTAAGCTGAAGAACTCCAGAAGCAAATGATCTGATGACCAAATGGCAAAGCTGACGTATCAGAACAGCAACGCTCATAGAAGTAACACAAGCACATTGACTGACACACGTCCAGTGGTGCAGGTGGAGTCAGACGGGGAGAGCAGGTGGTGTCGTCTTCATTCAGCCAGCAGGGGACCAAAGGGAAGCTTCCTCCATCTGTGACTATAACCTTTGACTGTGAGCCATTTAAACCCCCAGAACCCAGAGAAGGAGGTTTCTGATTGGCTGTCTGACCTGACGCTGGGCGACCAGCACCCGGACCTGGAGGTGTGTGTGTGTGTGTGTGTGTGTGGTCAGTTGATAATCATTGTCGTATTGTCTGAAATAAGTTGGATTGGATATGTGAGGTGGGTGGACTCTGCTGTTGTCAATCTGCAGCAGTAAATAGTGAACAGTAATACACATGTTTGGTACTTCCTGTGGGTCTCCCAGGGCCTCCCGGACCCCCAGACTGTGTCATCCAGCCTCCAGCAGATGTGGGCTCTGACCGAGGTGATGCAGAGCAACCAGACCAGCGCCTCCATCGGACGGTATGATGTGAGTGTGACCGCCTGCTCCTCCTATAGCCTCATTTATTAATATATATACATATGTGTGTAGTCTTGCATAGAGACTCGAGGGCTGTTTCGTGTCTCCAGGTGGACGGGTGCTACGACATCAAGCTGCTCTCCCTGACGTGAGGCCTCCTGGCGCCGCGTGGGACTCGCTTTGTATGAAGAGCGACCGTCCCAGAGACGAACATGGACATAGTGTTGCGTGTTAGTTGCTGGAATTGCAATGCATGATGGGACATTTCCTGTGTAATGAGACAGTTGTAACATGCTCGGCACTACCAGGACATCCACATTAGAAATAACCAGAGCGTCACGCTCAGCTGTTATTCATTCATTCATTCTGCACTGACCTCATTGGACGAGCTCTCACGCTTCCTGTGTGTGGATCCTCACACGCTGGGATTTTCTTTAGGCTTTTTACTAAAATGTTCACTACATTTCCTCTACATGTTGTCATTTCTGATTCAAACCTCTTTGTTGCTGTTATTGTCGCGCAACATTTCTGTGTCGTCTGTGGTGGAAATAATAAATAAAGTTCTATGAATGTAATCCTGAACAGTCGCCTCTCTCAGACTATTATCCAACACACGCTGAGTAAAGAACGGGACTTTTCTCATTCACTCATCAGTGAGTGTGTGAAAATCAATGTCTTCATGTGGGAGACACTTTTAGCAATGGTGTTCAGAATAGAAAGTAAATTCTATACAATATGAAGAAGTGCAATTGTCCGTCCAAGCCTCCATGAGAGCGATGGACCGGTCCGATCTGGTGTCGGCTGACTTTACTACTTTAGGAAATCAATATTAAAGAAATAGAAGTTAATGTGCTGAATGTGCATAAAACGTAACATAGGACCACATAAGAGCTTCGTGGTGCGTAAGTGGAGCCGGATAGAATGTGGTACCAACTCACTACTTCATGCTTCCTCCACAACAAATGTCAGGGGCAGAAAATATCAAACTTTTGCCTTCATCAATTCCAAAATGTCGTTCACCGTGTCTCATGCTGCGTTCACACCACTGACACGTGCGCAGATACTACACGCTACTCTGAAGCTGTTATTTTAGTTGCAGAGAGAGAAACCCTGTGAGAGGCAACACTACTTTGGCTTCATACCATTAGAATCATACTCTGGTGGGTCGATGACGTGGAACGGACCTGCTCATAAAACCTCCATCTTATTTACTTATTGGTGGAGCTCACCTCTTCTCCCCGGTCTGGATGAGTGACCCTGAGGCAGCTTCCAGCACTCTGACCACAGAGCTGATGCTAATTCTACATTCTACACTAATTCTACATTCTACAGTAATTCTACATTCTACACTAATTCTACATTCTACAGTAATTCTACATTCTACACTAATTCTACATTCTACAGTAATTCTACATTCTACAGTAATTCTACATTCTACACTAGTTCTACTTTCTACTCTAATTCTACATTCTACAGTAATTCTACATTCTACACTAATTCTACACTAATTCTACAGTAATTCTACATTCTACACTAATTCTACACTAATTCTACATTCTACAGTAATTCTACATCCTACACTAATTCTACATTCTACACTAATTCTACATTCTACAGTAATTCTACATTCTACAGTAATTCTACATTCTACACTAGTTCTACATTCTACAGTAATTCTACATTCTACACTAGTTCTACATTCTACAGTAATTCTACATTCTACACTAATTCTACATTCTACAGTAATTCTACATTCTACAGTAATTCTACACTAATTCTACATCCTACACTAATTCTACATTCTACACTAATTCTACATCCTACACTAATTCTACATTCTACACTAATTCTACATTCTACAGTAATTCTACACTAATTCTACATTCTACACTAATTCTACATTCTACAGTAAGTCTACATTCTACAGTAATTCTACATTCTACAGTAAGTCTACATTCTACAGTAATTCTACATTCTACACTAGTTCTACATTCTACAGTAATTCTACATTCTACAGTAATTCTACCAACAAAAAAACGGCAGTTCCACACTACCCCCCCCCGGTTGAACCCACTCTCCTACCCCCCCTCAGCCGGACCATTTGCCCGACTACTGCACCCCCCCACCCCACTGAAGATGTAAACCTACGGGAAACGCTGCATCATCTTGCTTTAGTGTTCTGCAGCTTTGATGATACGAAGGAGGAAGAAGCTTCTGCTGAAAGAGCAACTGGAGCTTCAAATATCTGCAGGAGGTGAGTCAGTCAGGAAGGAAGAACACTACTCATCACTCAATGGGATACGAGTGTGGAACACATTAAATACAATACAGTCTAATACAGTGCTGTAGTGGTAAGATTAGAGGTGGGTAAACTCTGAATGTTGTGATCATACAGACCTCGACGCAATGTGAAGCAACGCAACACAAAGCGTCGCGACTCTGTAAGGCTGTCCTGGCTATATTGCATTATGTTATCAGTAAAAGTCATATACAATCAATGACAATGAATACATGTGTTATTAGTTTGTAGTCTATTAAATCTATGAAGACAGTGAAGAAAAATATGTCAACACAACACAACAAGACAATTGCAGATTAAGAACTATCTACATACGGAGTCTCCTTTTCACAGTAGTGCCCAGAGGGCCTCCTTGTCCTCCACGTCAGGTCCTGCCTTGCACAGAGGAGCCATGAACCATGAGCCATGGCTCCTCTGTGCTCCTCTCTCTATTGGACCTGGTGTTTCTCTCCCTGTGCTCTCTGCATCACTGCCTGTCCTCTCACTGCCTGAACAAATATGTTGAATTTAAGAGTAAACCAGTTAAGCAGCCTGTCAATTACACTGACAACATGAGTTAAAGGAACACTCATGTACTACTATGTCATCATAAATAGCCTATACAGCATGTTTTTTTTCACATTGAGAACTGACTTGTTTTCTAATCTACGCGTCACCAGGCGTTTTTCTTTCACAGCGCACGACCAGCGAACACAGAGCGCGCGACTACTACCCCCCCCCCCCCCCCTCCCCCTCCCCCGTCGGAGCTTCTCGACCAGTCCGCGAAATATTGTCTGACATGAAACCGGTCCGTGAGGTAAGAAAGGTCCACAGCGTGTTTGTTTACACACCTCCTGGATCCTGATTGGTCGCTGCTGCAGCCGCAAGGCGCTGATTGGATGCTCACAGACCGCAATACAGCGCAGATGAACATGATTCAGACTACGGCGTTTATATGTTCAACCATAGGAAACGTGGTCTGAGCTGTTTTAAAATTACACCAAGTTTATTTCGGATTATTCCAACGGAAGAATACAAGGCGCAGGGAACTTCGAGGTGCGTAAACGCTATTTCCAAAATTCCAGAGGTGCGTAAACGGCGTTTACGTGCGTTTACCCTCCACTACAGCCCTGGTCTAATACATTACTATTACAATGGACACGTGCAGTTATTGATACATCTGTATTGTTATAATAAAACATGTACTTACATTTAAAATCATATGATTCAGATAAAAGAGGCAAACTGAACCAACGTGAAGATGAGAACCACTGAGTTCAAATAGAACACACACTCTTTGTTATGGATGAACGACTCACTGCGAGCTGTTAATGAAGATTATTATATAAGATTATCGAATCGAGCTGCTTCAACAAAAGTGTCATCAAAATGAAGACGTTGTAATAAAGTTTAAAGATAGAAACAAAAATAACGTTTTCAAACTTAATAACAAAGATTTAAACAAATCAAAAATAATTAATAATCAAGATAAACTTTACTTTTGGTCATTTAACAGAATAACTGGAGCAGCTTGACATGTTAAAAAGAAACATCATGAAAACATTTATGATCTTCATCTATATCTGCTCTGTTCCAAAGTCACACAGACCTTCAGAGGTGAGATCTTCACTTTATCTCCTGTGCCAATGAATGGAAACATCCTCTCAGTGAAGGTGTGTGTGAAGGTGTGTATGTGTGTGTTAGTATCAGGATCAGAGAAACGCAGCTTCCCTCCGTTCCAGTCCAGATGCACTCTGATCCTCTGAGGCTTCTTCTGCACAGAGAGATCAGTGGGTGGAGCTGGTGGTGACCATGCTGAGTATTTATCTTTACAGAACCCTATTATCAATATCCCAGACTGTAAGCGTCCTTTCCTCGGGACAGACTCTGCTGACACACCCAGAGACCAGCATGTACCGTCTCCTACTTCAACATCCCAGCTGTGAGTCCCTGAGTTAAATCCCTCAGAGCCCAGAACAGACCAGCGTTCATCAAACCTCTCTGGATTATCAGGAAGCTTCTGTCTCTCTCCTCGTCTCCCGCTGGTCAGATCTTCAGACAGGATGAGTCGTGGATAAGCAGTGTTTGGATCCAGAACCACAGGAGTGTAGGAGACCATCTCTTTCATCTTGCTCCAGATGTTGTAGGTCAGGTTGCCCAGGTGTTTGGCCTGGTCTATCAGAGCTCCTGATGGCAGCTGGTGGTCCTCCAGCAGGGGGCGCTGCTGGACTCTTTCCACTGCAGCCTTGTAGTGGTTCAGGAAGGAGACGTCTTCAGCTCTCAGCTGCTCCTCTGTGGCTCTGACTGTGTCTGAAAGAGCTGCTATCTCTCTGCTCAGAGCCTCCATCTTCTCCTCCATCATCTGACTCTTCTGCTCCTCTTCCTCCCTCAGAGCGGAGATCCTGGCCTCCTCTTCCTCCTTTAGAAACCGGCGAAGCTTCTTAAACTGATCCTTAATCAGCCTCTCTGTGTCTCGGGCCTGGACCTTCATGTGTGCTGCTGTTTGATCACACGTCACTTTAACTTGTTCAAGGAGCTTTAACTTCTCCTTTAAGGCCTCCAGAGGTTCCTGAAGGTTCTTCTTGTGTTCTACAGCAGCTTCATCGATGGGTCTGAATCTGTGGTTGGTGTGTTTCTGTGAATCTCTGCAGACGAGACACACTGGCTGCAGATGGTCCAGACAGAAGAGTCTGAGCTTCTCAGAGTGCAGACTGCAGAGAGTCTCTGAAGCTCTCTCCAGTAAGAAGGCCTCACACAGGTTCTTTAACACCAGGTTACAAGGTGGATGTGACCCTGAAGATATTGTCCTACAAACTGGACACTCCTGAGCTTGTTTCTCTGTCCACCAGCTCTTCAGACAGACTTTACAGAAGCTGTGGCTACATGACAGAAGAACAGGGTTCTTGAAGACTTCCTGACAGATCGGACAGCAGAAATCCTCCTCGGATCTGGAAGCCATTTGGTCTCAAAGCGAAGCTGAAGACACAGAAAGTAGATCAGTCACGGCTTCCCTCCCTCTTCTACTAACTTCACTGTTTCTACTCAAACTCACCTTCAGTCTGTGGAGCGTTCGGTTGTAGTTTCCCTCTTTTCTCTCCTGTAGAATCAATCAGAGGACGTCGTTGGTTTCTTCTTACGATGAATTTGATCGTCTCTTGTCAGTCTGTGTGTCTCTCTTGGGCGAGAAGGAAAGAGAAACTGGTTGGTCTCAGGTGAGGGGAGGAGCTTTGTCACCTGTGAGGAATGTTGTTGGTTGACATGTCACACTGAGGTGTGTCCTGATTCCATTTGGATCCACAGGCTGATGCAACAGTCACGTGTTCAAATTTGAATGCAGGTTGAAGGAAGTGGAAGTTAAGATGTGCCTTTAATGGAGGACTATGGAGCATCAAGTGAAAGAGCTGAAGAGGAAAATAGTCAAAGAGCGATGTGATGTGCAGAAAAAGTGTTTTTATTTGTGTGAATACATCGTACGTCAATTTTTTCGGGCTCCTCACAGTTGCAGCTCTTTACAGATGAGTGCAGATGTACATAATTAGAAAAATGTTTTTTTTAAGACGACTAATTAAGACGAATAATCAGTCCCGAGCAGATTGATCACAGCGTGTCTGTTGACTGTGTGGGTTTATTCTCCGTCCCTTTAAAGGAGTGAGACGTCTTCTACGTGGGGACGCTCTTCGCCTCCTGCTGCGATGATGTCACACAGGTGGCGAGTTAATGCTGAGCTGCATCAAAGAAGGACGCCATGCGGCAGCGGACGCCCCATTGGCTCTGAAGGAAAAAGCAGTTTGGTTCAGCAGTCTAACGTGCACACTCCTCCATCTTTGGGCTCGAGGTGGAAGATCTCAAGTGGCAGGTAAAAGTGAACGTCTTCTTCTGTAAGTCCGGAGTGTGTCTTCGTGTGTCCCCGTCTTCTTTAACTTCTTAAATGCTTGGGCATGACCTGTATGTGTGTCTCCTGTTTGCAAACATTAAATGTCCTGTTTTGATGATTTTACACCGGTGTCGAGTGATCATTTTCCAATAATCTGATAATTAATGTGTCCTTGCTGTTACTACGACAGTAGAGCGACACCAGAGGCCCACTAGATGGAGCTGCTGCTCCACCCGCCCCCAGCGTCCTCCTCATGTCTGAACCATCTTTGAGGGATAAACTCTGTCCTCTGATCACCATAATCAGAAGTGATGCTGGAATGTCCCATAAAGCAGAGAAGGTGCGTGATGAGAGACACTGAGTCTCATGGAAACCACTCTGGACCAAAATCCAATTTCCAGAGCACTGATGGACTGTCAGAGCGATGCTAATTGCCCCCCCCCCCACCCCATGTCCCACCCCCCTCCCCTCAGTTGGACAGAAGAAAGACTGGCAATCAAAGTCACACTCATTACTGTCCACTCCCTTCAGATGGCTTTTCGGCCCTTTAGGAGCAGCCGAGCGGTAACACGTTATGTGAGGGGCTGAACCCCCTCGGAGGATGATGGGGGGGGGTCCGTGCGGCGTGCGTCGTGCCTTTACCCACCTGCAGGAACGTTCTGCTGCTGTGAGATGCATGAAGGCAGCACAGAGAACAAGGAGAAGCAGCTGAAGCCTTTTCAATGTGTACAAACGATTTACCACTTTGCAACAAACAGGAACACGAAAGTGAAGCAGGAGGAGCGACGGGTTTCCAGTCTGAGCCTTCAGACGGTGTGCTGAACCTGCTGGGGGGAGAACCACGACCTGCACGGCCGGTACGGTGGAGATGAACCCATCACACGCTCAACGCACAGAGGAGCGACTACGTCATTGTGTTGCTGTGCAGGATTGTGTGTTTCCTCCAAACCGACGAGCAGCGCGTTGTCGACTCGTTCTGACAGCTGATCGCACTTTGTGTTGATCCTAAGACGTCGTTGTCGACACGTGACAGCCGAGTGTGTCGTTTTATTCAGTTGTACATCCAGTTTGTGTCTGTTGAAGGCTGATGGAAGCACAACGCCGTCTCTTCAGATGGAACGTACTGTTACCTCGTCTTTTGTAATAATGTGCGTTTACTCGAAACATCTCGGAGGCCATAATGTACTTTTTCGTGCTCCACAATAACGTATCCAAACACAAGGGGCCTTATAATATAAATACCCCCCCACAGCAGTAAAGGTAGAGAGAAGTATTTCTGGATGTCTGACCACGTGGACCATATTTGATGGATCAGTGGACCCCCCCCCTCCAAAAGAACAAGATGTCCTTTCTTGTCTCTAGTGTCTCACTGATAAGTATTGTTGACACTGTTATGGACAGTTCACCTGGTTCCAGTGACCAGGTGCTGGGGGGGGGGGGGGGGGGGCGTGCAGTCGGGGTCGCAACCTCTTCTTTTTATTGAAACCACTGAATGGTTTTAGCTGCATTTACGTCAAGAAGCTCCTCATATTCCGAGCGGATTCCATTGAGTCCTTATGTTCGTAGCTGTTAGTTAAACAGGTTCATCTTGTTCAAGCAGAACTACGAACAGTTATCCACAAAAAATACACTCAATTACAAAATCAGACAATCAAATACAAAAAAGTTTGCTAAAGACGGACGGACCTTGACTAGTTTCTGAGTGATCGTCATTAGGAAGTCACACGGCTCCACTAGCAGAGAATCACTCATTTGGTTACAAAACAATTGTGTATCAGAAAAAAAACATGTGGATGCATTGACAGAAAAACATGTTTTTCTTCTCTTCAGAACGAGAAGCTGTCATTAATAATTGGGTCCTATTATCGTCCTGTGCTGCACAAAAGCTTGTTATTTAGATGCAGATTGACTTGAGAATAATACGGTGGAGATATTTGATACCACGAATGTCAAGGTTAATAATACGCCTCTTCACCATCTGCAAAACACGGAGGGATGGCAGGCTTCATCAAGGGGGGGGGGAAGCATACGTTGGTACACAATTGATGATGCAATGAATGCCAGAGAAGAGTCTGAGTGGGTCCTCATTGTTAAGGACTTTCAGACACTGCAAAGTCTGCATTCAGAGAAAGAGAAGACATGTGGATCCATGAAAATACTTCACCTTTAATGGACTTCTATAGCAATTTTGCAGAAAAGGTCCCGGAGAATCGTCAGCGCGCTCTGACGCGCTTTGAGTCCATCGATCTCCGGCTGCAGACCTTATTGAGGCTCCTCAGGACGCACGAGAGGAATACAGAGAGGATTCATCTGCTGAAGAGCGGCAGCGAGACGCAGCAAAGTCGTTTGAGGCGAAAGGCCGCGAGAGGCAGCTCGGCACTCAGAGGATGAATTGTTGAAATGACGGTTGAGCAGCATCTCGTTGAATAAAAGATGGACACCAGGACGCGTCAGGAGAAGTTTAGATCACGTGAACAGAGATATCAGGTAATCATGTGTTTGGTTAACACTGTCGCTGTCTGCCTTCTGTGTGTACAGAAGCAGCACGCGGGTCCGTCCAGCAAACGTTACGTAGCACAGCAATGCTAATGCAAGTTAGCGTAAAGCTCCTTGTGGCTCTCCTGCAAACGAGTGTCACCACCACACAACGTTTGGACCGGCTACAGATCCCCCGAACCGGCCTGAACATCTGGAACACCTGGATCCAGCCGGGCGATGCCCCCCTGCTCTTCAGCTCTAGGTTGTCACTCAATGCTGATTGGTCAGCGGCACAGAGGAGCTCTTCAGCCTCAGTGTGGGAACCTCTCCGCTCCGTCCCATGAAGATGGTCCCAGGTGCCGCGGCCCCGCAGCTCTATCGGCCCCGGTGTGGATTTCATCCCAGAAGGCAAACACACTGGAATCATATTAAGGGAACAAATTGTATAATTAGACGTCAGGCGGGGAGAGAAATGACATTATTCTCATTATTCTCCCAGGATGGTGTTTAGCATAAGTTGTTTATGCATTTAGAGGGATGACCCAGTAGACACTTGATTTAGGGAAAACTATTAATTTTAATGTTGACTGACACAAATAAGCATTTGTTTTAATTTACAGGCTGCCACAGAGGTGCAGGATTTTGGTATTTGAATTTTTTCACAATTCTTGTGATCATCTTTTAAAAAAATGGGTTACTTTTCTAAACAATTATTAGCGATTACCATTGAATTCAGTTGAGACATTCATGGTTCCCAGAGGATGAATCCCTTTGATACCGAAGTTTGATAAAATGTAGTTCATAAATCAGGTGGACACCTTAATGGGTCCAACACTTTGGTTTATAACCAAACACCTCCAGTAATGTATGTAATGTAATGTAAAGTAATGTATTTCACATCAGCTTCTATCAGCGTTGATGCCTCCTCTGGGGATGTGACATGACGGACATTTAGCAGTTAAAAGCAGCACCAGTGAATCGACCTCATGGAAACTCTGGTCGCTCCTTTAACTCGTCTCACACACATAGATGATACAGACATCGGTCCCACTCAGAGGAATTTGGTACTTTCATATTAGAAGTCAAGACTTTAGACAACAAAACTGAAAAAAGTGTGTTTTTGGACAGACTATGTTGTCAACCTGAGACGTGTCTCGCTGTATCATTGTATTATTTATACTTTTTTAAACCGGAACTAGCGGGAGAGACAAAGACTGCTTTCCAAAATTGGACCCAATGAGCCACACCCACTCTAAACCACGAGCGCCAGGTGAAGACAAAGCTCTGCGAGATCTCCATGGACCCTTTGGAGCTGCATTGGAAGTCGTTCCATCGAGCTCAGCCTCCAGTGAAAGGTATGTGGACTCCTAGACTCCTCGGTCACATGCTTACATCTCAATTGTCTGGCAAAATGTGTTCAAGTTGCTTTTTTGACTCGTACCTGAACTTCCAAAAAGAGGGAAGATTAATGGAAGAGCTCCTTGGCGGAGGGGAATCGGGGGTTGAGCTCAGAAAGTAATTCCTTCCTGAGAGAAACAGCTCCTCTTGGAGGAAACATCTACACTCTGATTCATCTCAACATCTCTGTCTTACTTGGACTTGGTCGAGGTTGGGATGTTTCCTTTAAACCTCTGGCTTCAGCCTGGGCCTCGGATGAAATGGTGATCCATGAGCTGCCCGTAGCCTCCATTTCATTGTCCTTTCTTAAAAACAGCGGAGGAGGTGGGGTGATTGATTCGTCCCCGATTCACTTTTGCCCTGAAGGAGAGAAGCAAAATGGCAGTGAGTGACTGGAAATATGTTTTCAGTCCTTCTGCCTCTGATCTACTTCCACCTGTCGGAGTGCAATTCCACAGCAGACCTTCAAGGGCCTCAATCAAGCCGGGCAAACGGACGCAGTGCCCTCGGGCCTCCTCCCACGCTGCGGGTTGTCCCATTGTTTCAGGCTTGCACTGAATAATGTATGCAACTGATTTATGAAAGTCCAAAAAACAGCAGCTCAGTCATGCTTCTGTTGCACTGTGCAACGTCACATCAAGGCCTTTCACAATGCTCACCGACATCCACTCATGTTACTGCCGTCTGTGCAAATTGTCTAATATCGTCCTGCTTGACATTGTCACAATATTGTCCTTTCGATCTTTGTCAGGCAGCATCATCATCATATATCATAATCAGAATAATGGGTTCTTCTCTAATGCAGTATGTGGGCACCACATATATTCATGGAGTCAATCGGAGTGTCATCAGAGACATCGTTGACATGAGCTGCCACAGATGCTTATTTAACATCTCATCATGTTTACCAAGCGGCTCCAGGGAATCGACCCTCGTTTGGGTCGCCCACTTTGCGAAAAGCCGCGGTTCAGCCGTCCAACAAAGAACACATCCGTCAGTCGCTAATAACGGCCTGTTTGGTTTATTTCTGCTGGGCTCAGATCAGCTCTCAGAACTCTTCTTGATCTTGGTATTCTCTGCACCATCATATAATGTTCATTGGATGAAACTGGAAACTGGATGCGATGACATCACATTACAGGTCGCTGCTACTACAGGACGCTTTTATCCAAAGCGACTTACATTGATTTTTTTTTAACCCGTGGCTTTTTACATTTTTGCCCAGGGAGCAATTAGGGGTCAGGTGTCTTGCTCGGGGACACATCGACTTGGGACATGGAACAGCTGGACTCAAACCAACAACCTTGCGGTTCCCAGCGGACCCTCTCCACCCCGGCGCCACGACGATTTGTTCACGTCGAATGACCGTAAACGTGTGTGTGTGTGTGTGTGTGATGAGCTAAAGGTGGTGTCTTATGATTGGACAGCTGATAATGCCCCCCCCACCCCCCCCATTAGCCTGGTGGAGTAGCCACACTGCTTCCTGAGGGTGGGGGCGGTGATCCAGCGCTCCTGATGCGTTCCAAGGTTGAGAGCGGGTGCTCTGAGGACGGGGAGAACGACCTCGGGCGCTGCTCAGGCCACCGCTTCAGCTCCTGTCCGGCGTGGGGGGAGAGTGAAGGGGGGGGGGGGGGGGGCGTAATCCTTTTCTCTCCGTCTGGCTTTTCCCTTATGCTGTGCAAACCCCCCTCCCCTGGGTCAGCGTAGGCCGGATTAGCACCTGTGTCGTCTCCGATCCGCCCCGAGGTGTCGGCACACATTCCCTCATCCACAGGTGTCATTTGAGGGCAGAATATTCTCCTCGTGCGCCTGGCTTCTTTTTTGAAGCTGGGGAGGGAATATTGCAGTTTGTCAGGAGATTTTCTGGAGAAAATGGCAAAAGTTAGAGAACCATCTAGAAAAGTTTGTGTCGTCGATCCTTATCTTATATGTCTTATATATGTCTTATTTTGACTTTTTCTTCTTGAAAGTGAAGGTGGGACGTAGAGACGCCGGATCTGTCTCTGGTACCTGTCAATCAGCGTGTAGCCCCGCATCATTCACTAAATGAACGTCATGCTGTGTTGAAGAAGACTTGAAACTAGAGACTCATGTTTACAATGTTTACTGAGGGAATAAATCCAGAGAGAAGTTACATTCCACCCGGTTGGTATCATCCGTTTCCTTGATTTCTCAAACACTAAACAGTCTCTCACTAGTTTCAGTTCCCTGGACTCGTCTCGGGTCACAGCTTCAGACCGAGCGAGCAGGAAGAGATGGAGCTTCAATCCTCGTGTAGTTCCACTGCTCTGCGTCGCCATATAACTAAAACATTTAAGCTCAAACTTCACATTCCATCCGGCAGCGCACATTAAGCTGCCACGCTCGGCGTGTGGATGAAACTGTGGCGGTGTCTCAGCGGGGGGCCGGTGGAGGGCGGGGGGGGGGGCATCGCGTTGAGGGGTGTTGGCCTGTGAAAGTGAGAGGGCTTAATTGGGCGACTGCAAGTGATTAGTGGGAAGAATGAGAGGAGGTGAAATGACTCGGCTATTAGAGAGAAACCATGAAGGAGGCCTTATGTACGTAACACACACACACACACACACACACACACATGCACACATGCACACGTCAATGCGTGCAGCTCCCTTCACACACCAATATGAATTCATATTCACAAGCTGAACACATTCATGAATATGCTGTTATGGAACAAATGACACAGACTGAATTGTTATCATGCACCCTGAAACCTCTCACACACACACACACACACACACACACACACTGGCACGTTGTTATTCAGCAGTCGCTCACTGTGACTTCCTCCATTAACTTGTAATTGTTTCGGGGCGAGGAGAGGGGTACGTATTGGATGTAATTAAATGTGACCTTTCTCCAAAGCTCTTTAACCCTTTTTTTAAGCGTGTGTGTGTGTGTGTGTGTGTGTGTGTGTGTGTGTCTCTGTGTGTGTGTGTCTGTGTGTGTGTGTGAATTTCTCTGTAAATACTGCACTAGACCATGCACGTCTATTCTGCCTTGAGTCAACTTCCAGATGCACCCTGATTGGCCGATGAGCCTCTCGTGTTGTTACAGCATTAGAATGAGAATTTGTTTCTTCTGTTTTGCCTCATTGATTGCGTTGCGCTGCTCCATCACCGGCGCCGATGTCGTCCCGGGAGGAATTAGCATGCCGCACAGCGCTCTCTATTCGGGTCACCAGCAAACACTTCGGGTTTGTGTGTGTGTGTGTGTGTGTGTGTGTGTGTCTCAGAGATGCAGAAAGGAAGTGAAAGTACAAAGAACAGGAGTGAGTCTGGTGACAGTAATGAATAAACAGAATACAAGAACAAACCACGTTAAACCACGTTAGTCCGCTCAGCGGGGGGGGCGGGGGTGAAGGGGGGGGGGGGGCGGCGACAGGCTGTTGTGGATTTATTGCATGTCCCTAATTACTGTGATTGCAGATTGTTTGGCTCGACCAATGGAGACGCTTCCACCGTAGTGGGGCGTTGACCAGGTGTGACGTGCGTCTCCATGTATGGGCATACCTGACTGAAGTGGGCGTGGCCTCTGTGGATTACCCAGGATAAAGGAGCCAGCGACGCGTCGCGGGGGTTGGGCAAACAGACCGAGTGTGAGAGGCCTTTTCCTCGCGCTCATTAGAGTTTAGACTTAATACACAATGAAATGATTTCATGCAAACCAGAAAACTCGTCTTATTGGAATCTTTCCTTGTACTTAGGAACACGTGCGCCCCCCCTTGAGTTCCCGTCACCCGACTGAGGCCTCCAATGAGCTGTTGCCTTTTTTAATTTCGTTCTTGCGACATGCTTCAACACACAGCAGCCTCACGTCGGCGTCATGAGGAACAAGCCCCCTTAAGCCCCCCCCCTTTATTGATCTGACGCGGCTGTAATTCCCAGCGAGCCGATCGATGGCGCTCAGCGGGACGCCAGCGTGTGAGCGGAGCGCCGGTCTGCAGCGACACGCCACCAAAGGCCCGGGGAGTGTTTGACGGCTCATTCAAACGACAGCATTGAGCAGCACACATTAAAACCATCAGGCGTAAAGGTTCTTTCTGCTCGTAGGCGGTTAGAACATCAATCTGTCCACGCGCGGATTGGGACAGGACAGAGGACGTATGTGCTGGTGGATTAAACCTGAACACTGGCGCCCTGAGAGAAGCCTGCTTCTATGATTGGCTTTTATTATACCGACTTTCTAGTTTGCAGTTTCCAGATTTAGGCACAAAAACTAGTTGTTAAGTCCTGCAGGAATTAGATTAGATTAGATTAGATTATATTAGGAAGTCACTTTATTCACAGTATTTAAGGGGTTAAGTTAAAATAGCATTGCTCGCTACGTAGAGAAGTAATAATAAATAAAATACATCTAGTTTTATAGCTGCTCAGTCACTTTAAAGTGAAGTGAAATAGAGGAAAATGTCCCCGTGTTCACCCTCATGAGAAGCACGTCGATGCGCAGTCGTCTTCACGTGCTGCTTGAGGTCACTACGTCACGTCTGATGACCTCATTGACCACCAGCAGACGCCTCTCATGACTTGTCTCTGGCTTCAGTGCCTGAGGACACGTTGCATGGACTCATCGTCCCACTGGCCCCCAGCCCCCCCCTGGTGTCACTGCTGGTAATAAGCTATTGGGAGAGACATTGACTGGTCCAAATTAAAATAGATGTCTCAGTTAAGTGGAATTTCTAGGTTCCGTCTCAGCGAGGCTCTGTGATGTGTGACTCCCCCCTTCAGGAATTCAACCCCCCCCCACACACCCCCTCTTCTGTCCCTCGGGGACTCCCAGCGACTCGAGAAGGCAGAAGACACTGGACAGTCCATGAACCGTGACAGGCTGCTAGTAGCTGCTGATGGCCGGTGGAGACGATGCTGCCACGAGGCGGCAGGGACGCGGACTTTGACGCTGATGTTGCCTGTTGTTTGGTCGGGACTGGAATGTTTAATGTGAGGGTCACGACCTTCTGAGGCGGCCCAGAGGATGCAACTTGCTGATGGTTCACTTCTCGCTGCCGGGAGGACATTAGAGGTCTTAGATGGATCGACTCGTAGCACCTGCTCACCTGGAGGCTTCCAGCCGCCGGGTGACGTCACCATGAAGACGCCCACGCGTCTCACACGTGGGTCCAAAACGTCACGGTTCTGCGGGACGGCCGACCCGTGTGTCTGTGTGTGTGTGTGTGTGTGTGTGTGTGTGTGCGTACAGACTGACAGATGGAACCTGTCTCCCCATCGGGGGGAGGAGGGTCAGTGAAGTGCAGATCAGGTCCCGCTGGCTGCGTCCTGCAGGACTCCCTGTCTCTCAGAGTGTCTCTCAGCTTTCATCTGTCGCTCCCTTTTTCTCGCGTCCTTTTCTTTTTTCCGTCTCTACACGTTTCCTCGGCTGTCCCCGTCGGACTGCGCCGGCGTCTCCGGCTCGTCAGCTGTCGCTGTCACACGCCGCCGCTCCCCCCGCCCCCCCCGGCCCTCGCTGACACGTGTTCCGACCCCCCCGGTGCTCCTCTTCGCGTTGCGTTCACTTCTGCTTCTTTGGAAATTTCATTTCAAGACTCATGAAGTATTTATCCGTTACCGTGGAAACGTGCAAAAATCAGTCAATGCATTGAAGACAAAGAAAACACACAGCGATTTATCCACGAAGCAGATCAACATGAATCTGACCGGAGCTCCAGAGTAGACAACCCGGACCTTAACGCCAGTGTCTCGTGACCCCCCCTGGACCTCAGACCTCCACCAGCAAGACACTTTTCTCGTCATCACGAACTGGGATTGAAGGAGGAAGGGAATCCATTTTTACCCGAATGGTTAGAAACAGAAGCAGCCGCAGCGTCTGTCTCTCGTCCCTTTGTCTCCTGAAGCGCCGTGATAGGAGACTTTGTTTAGTGTGGGACGCTCAAATGTGGCACATCAAACATCATGCAGATATCGGATGAATTACTTCCTCATTACTGTTATTGCTCTAAAGACAACTGTGGATGTTTGTTGTGGTGCTTTGTCAGCGACATCATTTCATGCTCTGCAGGGGGCTGAAAAAACGGACAATTACCAGCTATGAGCTTTGGCTGAGTTCCCGTCATTAAGCAAATGTGTTGCAACAGTTAAATGAGCGTATCAATGTCAAAGTATCTACTCATTCAATTACGCCGTAATTGAATGAATAACCGCTGTTCATCAGTCGGCCTCCTGAAACTGGTCTGTGAGCACAAAGCAGTACATATCTTATCAGTAATTGATTTATAAGCATTCTGTATTATAATCTACATATTCAGCGATTTAAAAGTGAGGAATGAGTGGATAGTTTTTTTTGTTTAGAAGAAAAGTGTATCTGGTGAACAAAAACTTGGTTTAAAATGTTATAAATGGAGGTTACAGAAAAAGACAAGAAAGAAAGTCTCCTATTGCCCCTCCATCATGCCCCCCCCCCCCCCCCCGTCTCTCACTCTGTCCACAATGACCAGCACGCTTTTGGTCGTGTCTTATTTACCCAGTTGCATTGTGGGCCACTGTTTACCCCCCCGGCGTAGTCCTCGGACACACATACGTCTCGGAAATGGATAACACTTGCCAGAATCTAATTGGCTCACACCCCCCCCCCCCCAGCCCCCCCAGCCCCCCCAGCCCTCTGGTCCCTGTCAGACCTCGTCGGCGGATCCTGTCGGGTCCGTGGATTCTAAATACCTGATCTGTGAGAGGAGGAAGACGAGAGAACCTAAATAAAGTGTGTGTTTGAGGGGTGTCACGGCGGGGGGGTCTGTGAGGGAACAGGAGAGCAGGGTTCTAATTGTGTGAAGGAACAAGAGAGCAGGGTTCTAAAGGTGTGAGGGAACAGGAGAGCTGGGTTCTAATGGTGTGAGGGAACAGGAGAGCAGGGTTCTAATGGTGTGAGGGAACAGGAGAGCAGGGTTCTAATGGTGTGAGGGAACAGGAGAGCAGGGTTCTAAAGGTGTGAGGGAACAGGAGAGCTGGGTTCTAAAGGTGTGAGGGAACAGGAGAGCTGGGTTCTAATGGTGTGAGGGCACAGAAGAGGAGGGTTCTAATGGTGTGAGGGAACAGGAGAGGAGGGTTCTAATTGTGTGAGGGAACAGGAGAGCAGGGTTCTAATGGTGTGAGGGAACAAGAGAGCAGGGTTCTAATTGTGTGAGGGAAAAAGAGAGCAGGGTTCTAATTGTGTGAGGGAACAGGAGAGCAGGGTTCTAATGGTGTGAGGGAACAGGAGAGCAGGGTTCTAATTGTGTGAGGGAACAAGAGAGCAGGGTTCTAATTGTGTGAGGGAACAAGAGAGCAGGGTTCTAAAGGTGTGAGAGAACAGGAGAGCTGGGTTCTAATGGTGTGAGGGAACAGGAGAGCAGGGTTCTAATGGTGTGAGGGAACAAGAGAGCAGGGTTCTAATGGTGTGAGGGAACAGGAGAGCAGGGTTCTAATGGTGTGAGGGAACAGGAGAGCTGGGTTCTAAAGGTGTGAGGGAACAGGAGAGCTGGGTTCTAATGGTGTGAGGGAACAGGAGAGCAGGGTTCTAATGGTGTGAGGGAACAGGAGAGCTGGGTTCTAAAGGTGTGAGGGAACAGGAGAGCCGGGTTCTAAAGGTATGAGGGAACAGGAGAGGAGGTTTCTAATGGTGTGAGGGAACAGGAGAGCAGGGTTCTAATGGTGTGAGGGAACAGGAGAGCAGGGTTCTAAAGGTGTGAGGGAACAGGAGAGCTGGGTTCTAAAGGTGTGAGGGAACAGGAGAGCTGGGTTCTAATGGTGTGAGGGCACAGAAGAGGAGGGTTCTAATGGTGTGAGGGAACAGGAGAGGAGGGTTCTAATTGTGTGAGGGAACAGGAGAGCAGGGTTCTAATGGTGTGAGGGAACAAGAGAGCAGGGTTCTAATTGTGTGAGGGAAAAAGAGAGCAGGGTTCTAATTGTGTGAGGGAACAGGAGAGCAGGGTTCTAATGGTGTGAGGGAACAGGAGAGCAGGGTTCTAATTGTGTGAGGGAACAAGAGAGCAGGGTTCTAATTGTGTGAGGGAACAAGAGAGCAGGGTTCTAAAGGTGTGAGAGAACAGGAGAGCTGGGTTCTAATGGTGTGAGGGAACAGGAGAGCAGGGTTCTAATGGTGTGAGGGAACAAGAGAGCAGGGTTCTAATGGTGTGAGGGAACAGGAGAGCAGGGTTCTAATGGTGTGAGGGAACAGGAGAGCTGGGTTCTAAAGGTGTGAGGGAACAGGAGAGCTGGGTTCTAATGGTGTGAGGGAACAGGAGAGCAGGGTTCTAATGGTGTGAGGGAACAGGAGAGCTGGGTTCTAAAGGTGTGAGGGAACAGGAGAGCCGGGTTCTAAAGGTATGAGGGAACAGGAGAGGAGGTTTCTAATGGTGTGAGGGAACAGGAGAGCAGGGTTCTAATGGTGTGAGGGAACAGGAGAACAGGGTTCTAATGGTGTGAGGGAACAGGGGAGCAGGGTTCTAATGGTGTGAGGGAACAGGAGAGGAGGGTTCTAATGGTGTGAGGGACCAGGAGAGGAGGGTTCTAAAGGTGTGAGGGACCAGGAGAGCATGGTTCTAATGGTTTGAGGGAACAGGGGAGCAGGGTTCTAACGGTGTGAGGGCACAGAAGAGGAGGGTTCTAATGGTGTGAGGGAACAGGGGAGCAGGGTTCTAATGATGTGAGGGACAAGGAGAGCATGGTTCTAATGGTTTGAGGGAACAGGGGAGCAGGGTTCTAACGGTGTGAGGGAACAGAAGAGGAGGGTTCTAATGGTGTGAGGAAACAGGGGAGCAGGGTTCTAATGATGTGAGGGAACAGAACAGGAGGGTTCTAATGGTGTGAGGGAACAGGGGAGCAGGGTTCTAATGATGTGAGGGAACAGAACAGGAGGGTTCTAATGGTGTGAGGGAACAGGGGAGCAGGGTTCTAATGATGTGAGGGAACAGAACAGGAGGGTTCTAATGGTGTGAGGGAACAGGGGAGCAGGGTTCTAATGATGTGAGGGAACAGAACAGGAGGGTTCTAATGGTGTGAGGGAACAGGGGAGCAGGGTTCTAATGATGTGAGGGAACAGAACAGGAGGGTTCTAATGGTGTGAGGGAACAGGAGAGCAGGGTTCTAATAGTGTGAGGGAACAGGAGAGGTGGTTCTGGTCCGTTTGGTACCCAGTTTCATGACCACGATGAGTCACAAGCTGAGGCTGTTTTTAACATCAACGCGTCCACAGTCTTCATGAATCCGTCTTGTTCTCAGTTTGACTCACTGAGGAGTAAATGTTTCCACCGCTGTGAGAACAGGAACCTGCTTGGTCCTTTTACACTCGTCTTACTTGTGGTACCAAACAATGGTGGATTAATCAAAGTCAAAGCCTCCCGATGCAAAGCAGCTCTCACGCTGCTGCTAAACGTACTTTAACAGCACTTAACGTGCTCTGAGGACGTGACGGCTCTCAAGGAAATTCATTTTTCCTTTTTCTCCTTCTCCTTTGTGTCACGGTAACCTGAGTCTCTACTAGGAGGTTCTTTTCTTGACATTAGACTTGTGTCGACGTGCTCCTCTGCTCGTCCTTAACAACGCAGGGTTTAGATTCCACCTTGATTCATCCACATCGCTAAAGCAGCTTTTACAATTCATTTTGGTTGGATTTGTGTAAAACATTTTTATTTTTGTTGGAGGGAAGATTAATGAAGCTGACACACGGATGTCATCAGTAAAACTGTATCGCAGATGAATAAAATGTACAGTCTGGGTTTGTGAATTATTCCATGGTGATGTTAAACGGGCTGAAACACGCGGCTATGGGAGCAGAAGGGGGCTGAAGTTGACCTGAATACGTCACTGAAACAAAGGATCTCTGTACTCACACCAACTTATCTGCTGATTTCAAACATCAAAGTTATCAAAGTGCCTCATGGTCGCAGCTCACAGGAGCTTTCAGCTGCACATTCATCTCCAAAGCGGAAGAATGACACGCACAATACGGCCACAGGCCGTCCCAACACGTCAGAGGGAGTTTTGATTGACAGGCGGATCGAGCCTTTTATTTAGACACAAGTTGTTTGTTGTGGCAGCGCAGCATGACGAGGGTGGAGGAGATTAAAGGTCAGAGACACATCGGCTCTGAGTAACAATAAGTTTAAGCTTCAAATCAAAGGGACACAAGAAAATGTACAGAAAAAGTTTAACACAATCCCAAAAATACCAGTTCAGCCGTCAGAGGGAACAAGAGAACTGATCCAGTTCACTTGTCTCAAGGTGCCATTGGGTCCATATTTGATCCATGAGGTAATTCACCATCAACGCTTTACAGATGAACTGAACCTCAGTGCTTTAACTACTGCAAATAGAACAAAAAGCCCGAGTGAAAGAACATGAAGCAGACTAGCAGGTTGCAGCAGGGTCCACCCAGGGGGCAAAGGTCATCCTCAGCTTGAGGAGATGAATGACAGGACGATAAAGCTCATTGTCCCTTTTGGATTGTAGTTGACGTGTCAGATTTACTACACATGCATTGGTGATGTTAGTCTGTTAGCGTGTCGCACACTGACGCCGCAACGTCTCTCGCCTCAGGAAACACCGAGCAGAAAGTTCAAAGGTCAAACTAAAAACGCTCTTTATGCGCCGTGAGAAACGAGGATCTGACTTTTATTTATTTCCATTTACTTTCCTACAACTTGTTGACTAAGCCAAAATAGTTTGTTACTTTTCACTAAAGCTGTTACTGGTCTATTTATGTTTACGTGACCGTGGAAGTCACAGAAACAGAAAGAAATAAAGAGATAGAAAGATAGAAGAGGAAGAAGTGGAACGCACACTGTGATTAATAGCTGTAATATGTGACACACACACATTCTCACATATCAGGATACGGATGCACATCAATGTGCAAGGACACACCTCCTCATATGCATGTACACACACACACACCGTAAATCACTCTGTCACACACTCATGTGCACATCCTTCACAGCTGACATCGTCTTCTTTGGTTTTCGCAACAGCCACAAAATAAATGTGTCTTGTTCCTTCTCCTCATTCATAAACAGACAGTGTGTGTGTGTGTGTGTGTGTGTGTGTGTGTGTGTGTTTGTGTGTGTTTGTGTGTGTGTGCATGAACGGCAAGAAATAAATCACAACCTTGTCAGAGCAGCACTCGGCTGTTTCTCTGTTTTTCATAAAGCTCTGAGGATTCAAATAAGTTATGAAATATGTTTCACTGCAGGTTTTTTTCAATAATTTTGGTGACAATTGTTGGTTTCCCACCAAACTGGTTTCCCACCAAACGACCTTCTCGTACAGCTGAACATTACGCTTGTTACAGAAAAGCATTATTCAATATAATTAAAGTTCTAACTGGTTGTTTCCTGGCTACATAATTTCTGAGAAGCACACCGATGGTGTGACTGATTGGATAAATGCCTCTGACGGAGGGAGGGGGGGGGCAGGAGGTTGGGGGGGTGACATGCACTCAAAAACTAGTTCAAAACGTGGGGAAGAGTTGGGAAGCACATTTGAGGGTCGCATATCTCGTCTTCGTGCTTAATGTCGTCCTGTGTGGCGTCGCTGAAGGAACAGAGAAGTCCATCGGCTCCAATCATAAAACCTCGTGAACACACAACCGACACACCGGAAAACGTCTTTGTTCATGAGCGCACGAGGCACCGGAACGCAGCTTTGGGAAGAGAATTATTTGCCACTCAGCAAAGGCAACACAAAAGCCCAGAACAACACGAGCACCAGAACCTTCCAGTTGGAGAGGCGGAGGTTCTCAACAAGCCTTGTAGACCTTTTCAAATTGGCCTTCTTAGACCTTCTCAATGGGCCCCTCAGTGTGTCACTTTGCAATGCGGCAAACGCAGTTACCACCCCCCCCCCCTCCACACGTGGACTACACACATCTAAAAAGAAGCCGATATATTCCAGTCCATGTACTGCCTATCCATAGAGCAGAGGGGGGGCTCAGAGTTTCAAATGTGAAATCCTGCGAGTTGAGTGCAGCCAATCTGCTGTGATTGAGCAGTAAGAGGATGAGGGATGAGACAGGAGCGTCCAGGCATCACATCACTCTGCGTCTGTGACCTGCGACAGCGTTGAGTCCACGTCGAGTGTCTCTGTTCTTCGTAGCTTAAGATTAGGAGAAGACCACTCTGGGATTCGAGAAAGGTTTGACAGGCCTGAAACCTCAACGGATCGTGAAGGGAACGATGTCAGCTGTCTTGAACACATTCTTAACGCTTCTAAGAATCAATTGATACCAACTATGTGGCAAAAAGCAGCGGCGGAGTGAAAGCGGCGGCTGGCTTGGTGGAAAGCATCGATGTGACACAGCTCAGGCCTCGTGGACAGCTGACAGCTGAGGTACCTGCTGGTTTCCACGTAGCCGGGTCATAGGGTGACCTGACCTTCTGAGGGCACAATGTGGACGTCTGTGGAATGTCCGTGGTGGACGGAAGCAGAGCGGCTTCTAACTGTCGACTTACCGACGGGAAAACGAACAACAGACCTTTTTCCATCGTTTTTTGTTTCCACAAAGGAGAAGAGTCTTTGTCGCAGGTTGTCGGTCTCGTGTGTTGTCGCTCAGCTCAGATGAACGGTTGTTCTTCTCCTTCTCCACCGGCTCCTTCCCTGTAACCAGAGCAGCATTAAGCGTGGTGGAACTAGGAAGGCGTCCAACGCCGGACTGGTTACAGAAGATGAACAACAGATATGAGTTGTGACAACTGTGTGTGGAACAAGAAGGGAAAAATACTATAGTAGTACGTTGTAATAGTTTAGTAATCATTCCTGCAGTACTCTGACGTCGTAGACCGACAGTAGAACAGACAGCAGGTATACCAAACCATATAAATACCCATCTGTTTATGTTGATGGACAGGCTGTAGGTGAGAGAACATCTGACTTCTTAACGGGGTACTATGGTCTGTGTGGTCTTACTCTTTCTGGATGAAGTCAAGTTTCAGAAGGATGAATAAATAACCAGGTCAGTGTAACTCGTGACTGGATTTGGAGATGAAGGGAAAAAAAAAAAGCTGATTTATATGATCAACCACAAAAAAAGTATATATATTCACAGCGTGTTACTGTACTGCGTGCAATATCGCCTCAGGTAATCCTCTCTGAAGAAATGTTGAGCAACTTAAAATTCCTTAGCACGCTATCAAATCTCCTCTGAAGAAACAGCAGCAGAAGACGTGCGGACATTCAGCGCTGAGGCAATCGTTGGTCCATCGTCCATCACGCACCGGTAAGACGTGCCGTTAGAACTCCCAGCAGGACGGCCGGTTGTCCTTGAGAGGGACCACGATCCGGGCAACTACCCTCGTGCCTCGTAGGGGGGGATCGGGCGGACGAACTGTGGAGCATTGAAAGAGGAAACGTAAAAGAAGCCCCAGGCTTCGTGTGTGTGGGGGGGGCTGTGGTCTACCGAGTCCACCGGGAAACAGCCAGCAGGAGGGAAAACGGGTTTGATTCTGAGGAGATTACAACACACATGTGATCGAAATCGTTGACCTGAAGTTCATCCACCCCCACCCCCCGTAGTCGTGCTTCAGTCATAAAATGGTAATTTCCTTCAGCAATCGGTAACGTCCACTTGCAGCTCTGCTGCTCCGTCTCAAGGCTGCTGTGTCCAAATGGAGGTCAGCGACGCCTCGTCCAGTCAACATCCACGGCAAGGAGTCCAACACGGTGAATTCAAATAGTGAAATCAACAAACACGTTCCCCTCAGGATGACTTCATCACAGCGCCATCGTCAGGTCAACCTTTCCATGATGGTTCACAGAAGCTGAAGCATGTCTGGGACCACAGGGTTCCTCTGGTTTCAAGCAGTTTGTCGGTGCCAAAGACCATTAGGGGAAGCACCTCGTTCAAGTACAAGGAGACGTGGAAATAATAGGATTGATAAAATCCCCAAAAGGTTTGCGAGAGAGACGTGAAAGTGGTTCCCAACACAAGAATAGACAGAGAAAGAGAGCAGGGGAAGTTGGAGATGAATGGACTGCTGCCGGCTGATCAATCCTCAGGGCTTAATTATACTCTTCCTCTCCTCAGTGTATTCTATCCATCAGGAGAACAGTACACGGCCTGGGGAATCGCAACCATTCCTCCACAGAGCTGTGGTACGTTCTACATTCAGGCCACAGTGTTGTTCTTCCATAATGCCATGATTTGCAATTAGTAAATGTAAGTTAATATGACAAAGATTTCCATTGTGTGACTTGATTGAATCAAAAATAAATGATTATCAAACTGTCTCCAAATTATAAAGACAACCATGGGTCCCTGGTTTTAGCAAAATGTTTGAGACCCCTAACTCTTAAAATGTGAATGTCGCTCTGATTTTTCACTTTTCACCCCTGAGGCTGAAGCATTAATGAAGCAAACTACCCAAACTACCGATAAGATGCAGGAATGTGATCCACGGTTTGATAGATGCACTCGTTGCTGTTCATCTTTACGCTTTTCATCTTGTTTCCTTGTTTACGAGTGATATCATTCTCCGTATATTAGCAATTATTTAACTACTTTATTACAAGGCTGCCCGCTAGTACACAAGTTGTACACATTCCTCTTCTGTGAAACACACATTTATGTGCAAAGGGACGTGTGTGCATGCTTCACACATCTGGCTGCAGGTGTGTGAGGAGCACATCACTCTAAAGACAAACCGCTCTGCAGTCACGTTAGGCTCTAAACGTTATAACAATTCACATTAAAGGGGGAGAATGAACTACTGAACCCGTGTGGATCAAGCTTTCCCGTTCAAAACCGCCCAGGTGGCAAACTTTTATCCTCTCAATTTGTAGACTGCAGTATTGTAGTAGTAGTAGTAGTAGTAGTATTGTCCCATCCGCCCATTATCATGAAGCAGTAGTGTCCAGTTCTCTGTCAGTACGCACAGGTTCACGCTGACAGCTCCTGGTTTGTTTGCGATGACAGAAATCTAACGTTTTAAACGTGCATGACTTTTGCATGTTGTGATCGTTGTCGTGCAAACTTGCTGGCAAGCTTGGTGCGAACGCATCTGCGGTTTCACTCTTTGTCCCTTTGCCTCGGAGGCTTTATAGTATAGTATATCCCTCAGAAACAACAGGTTGACGTGCTGCAGTGCTCTTTAACATCAGACCAAACACCTGTGAAGACACATGCAGTAAGACCAGGGGACGGCTGCACAGAGCCAATCAACACGAGCCAAAGAAAAGAGCTCAAACTTGATGTTTCCTTTCTGCTTCGCTCTGAGAACAAGAACAAGAACAATCTTATGACTCTATGTGAACGTGTGCCTTCCTTCTTCTGTTGGACTGCGAGTACGTCATGAAGCAGAGTGCTGCAAGGAAAGAAAGAAGGAGACAAGGACAACGAGGGGCTTTAAAGACGATGAGAGAGAGAGCCTTGGAGGGTGGGGGAGGGGGGGTATGTGAATTTGATCATAAGGAAGATAGGGGAACAAGCGGGGGCCAATGGGAAAAGAAGAGGAGATGCATGAGGATCAGCTGGAGGACGATGGGAACAAAAAGAAGAAATGAAACTCCAGTGAAAGCTGAGAGTGGAGGAAAGAGGTGGGAGACAACTTAAGGTCAAGGAAGCAAGTAGGGAGACAACCGGTGAGGCGGGAAGGAGGTCAAGGGACCAAGAGACGAGGGTTTTCACTGGAGGAGACCCACTTCTTCCCTTAGGACCACGAAACCCAGATGCACGAGTTGTTCAGCAGGTTGTTGTTGCTTCTTTGTACCCATTTTGGGTCCCTTTGAGGTTCTCTACTCCTTCATTGATCCTTGTGGTGGTTTTCGTCCCTTTGCTTTCCATCCAGTAATTCCATCTAGACCAAACTTATCCAAAACTGACTCCCTGCCCAACACGGTAATCGTCCTATAAAATCAGGGGCTCGAACAAATAGTGATGCTACTTCTTGAATGTCGCACAGTGCATCTCTATGTCATCCCTTCACAAGAGACGCTACTTATTGGGATGTTGTCCCCGCCTGGTCAATGCAACTACAACCCCGCGCCCCCAGTTTGAAACTGTAAAACAACGGAAAACCGAGGTCAGGAATTCATTCAAACATTGTGAAGCTTCGTTCAGAGCCACAGACAACGTGATACAAGTGTTTTCACCGACTCGGGGATTCCCCTCAGGAACCAAACTGCTCTTGATGTGAACACATTGGTGCAGTTTCCCTGAAGCAGAAAAGAGACTGCTGAGCCAGCGGTGACGGCCAATCTCAACGCTCTACTGATTCTGGCACCGGAACAGAGGAAACTGTGACACCCTCAGCAACAAGAACCCCACAAAGCGGGTGAATGTGAAGCTTGAGCACCACATCGAAGAGGAGGAGCGAGGCAACCACCAGGATATGACAAACGTAAGAGGGGAATATAACGAGCAAACTCAATGTGCGACCCTGGACTTAACTCTGAGGAGACAAGCGGCTCCCGGCAGGTTGGTTGATGCCGCTCGACGATTGACGGTCGTAATTATTCCTCATCGGTGCAGAGACGACTGCTGTGTCAAAGGGGGCAGAACCTTTACTGTAACATGCTTTTTGAAACACGGTTTGTGAGGACGAGACGATTCGGCGTGGCCCCGTTGTGCTTCCACTCGACTCGGGGACGAGAGGCAATTCAGAAGGTTCCTCTTTGAGTTGCACGTGTATAAGCAGTCGAGCAGGAATCCAGAAACACAGAAAACCTCTCCACGCTGATGAATTAGTCATGACCCCCCCACCATTCTTCTCCTCCCACTCGATCCAGCCGAGTTCACCGAGTCACAGGAACACCGAATGTTTGTGGAAACCTTTGTAGTCATCATGAAACGCAGCTATCGGGTGTAATAAGGAAGGGGGGTAATTTATGGTCTGCTGGTCCACACGTCTCAGTCACACTCGCAGAACAAGACGGGTGGTATCGAGCGGGGGACGGGGGACAGGGGACGGGGGACTCCCTCTGTCAGCGCTTGATGGGAACAAATGACACCTCGGTGGACTTCAATGGCCGTCTGGTTGGTTCTCCGGTGTCATTACGTTCTGTTATGCAGGGGGGGGGGGGGGCGTGGAGCTCCGTCCCTGCCGGACGTCGTGACGTTAGAGTGGAACACAAGCCTCTTTCAGTCTTTTGTACATTTCAGACTCAAGTTTAGAGGCCGGGGGGTGATTTCTGCCTCAAACATCTCCCTCAGCCGGCAACACAACCAGGCAGAAACCCTCCAATGAGAGAAGGTTGGCTACAGAAGAAGTGCCTTGCTCATGGGGTCTGGCACGAGAAGCTCTCTCTCTCTTCCTTTTTTTCCTCACGAAGAAAAAGTACAATGCATTCCAACGCCACCTATTGATCGCTCCGTTTGAGCCATAACTGATTCTTCTTTGTTGAAACCGTCTGATGTCGTTCGACAGTTGTCACGGTAACAGGCGGCCTTGGCGCCGGCAACAACCCAATGTGAAGAAAGACTTTCATGTGTTTCTTTGTGTTGACGGACGTCAGGTGCTTATTTGTCTTCTTCTCCTTTGACTCGGTGAGTAAGTTTAGTCTCTCATGACCATCATCTCATTAATTCATTCACACGTCTAAATAGCTGCGGCCTTTAGTGTGAGAACACGCAGAGGGTGAATACCACGCAGCGAGAAAGCATTTCATTGAATTCACCTTTGAACCTTTAAAAAAAGGCATTAACCGTTCTCACTTGTAAATACTCATTCAACCTAGACAAAAGCAGCGCAGATACAACCCTGAGGTTCTTACCTTTCACAATAAAAGCCCTCAGCGAGTACTCTTGATGAAGTAACGGTTCCATGCTGGAGGCTGCTCGGGGTCAAAAGGATCTGGTCTCTCTTTGGGACACTTGTCGTCACGGAGACGACATCACAAGCCGATCAATGAGCACATTGAGTCACAAACAAGAGCCATAGTTTTTGACGAGTACATTGTGACGGGTTTATACCCAAAAAGCAACGTGTAAAAACACATCACCAGAATGAGAAGAAAACAGCTCATTATAAGGAAGGTTTGGACTATAAATAAGTGTGGGAATCATGTTTTTTTAAGACACACCAGGTTGTCTTGTTTGTCTGATTATGGGAGATTATAAATATGTGATGTACCTAAAAAGGTAAAAGCAACAACTGCTGTCACAGCAGAGAGAAAAGTAGTTTCCTAATGAGGTCTCTGATGGCAGCTCAACCAGCGAGGAGGTGCTTGTTATTTACAGACGCCGTCTCGTCGTGTTCTGATCTGCTGGGATGGAGAAGAGCAGCAGTGCTGCCAGATCCTTTCCTTCCGACTTGAGCACAAACGTAATGGTGTTTTTAAAGGCCGCGTTAAACACCTGTATGGAGCTCCTGATGACGTAACATCTGTGTGGAGTTTGGCCCTTCTGAGCTGACGTACATGGCCTCCTCGGTGGAAGAGGACCCCCCCCCTCCAACACCCCCTGCTGCTTTCTGAGATAGCTGCTCGTCTTAGAACATGAATGAAGCATATTTATCTCCCCGATGTAACATCTTGCTTCTCGCTCCTGGATGTGAGTTTCTCCTCATTACAACTCACACATGACTACGGAAAGTAAAGGTTGTGTGTTCATATTCTCAGAAAAGTTACTCTACAAACAGTGCTGAGTGCAGAATGTTTCATTTACTTTGGTTGAAAGGGGAAAAGTGTCTCTGCTTTACTTTGTTTTGTGGGATGAAAGATGCAGATTTACATGGTGGGGGATGAATATTCACAATGGAGGTTGCACGTGAGTGTTCTGATACATGTGTAGCACTGCCACAAGGTCTCTACTACTTTTGTATTCATGTAATGTATTGTGCTGTATGTTCTTATAATACAGCGTTATAAATTGTGCTCTGCTGCTTATGAACTACAGACATCTGCACTTTGGCTGAAACTGAAATGTTGATGAATGTTCTTTGTCGCTGGTAAATAGATAAACAATTCCTGGCTTCCTGGAGGTGGTGCGTCTCCTACCAGTCGGTCTGCACACTGAGCTCTGCACCTCGGGCAGCAGGAGGAAGTGACTCCGACACAGTGCAGCTGTGCAGCTTTTTGAGCTGAACTTTTGTGCCCACTTTGTGTTTTATTTATATCGCTCACTTTGAAAAGAACTGAGATTCTCATATTTTAATATGTATTCAAATGTGTTAAGAGCCCCATTTCAGGCGCATGTGTGTTGCAAGTGCATGTTTATGGATGAATGTAAGAGCACAGATCTGCCTGTGATACACAACGTGTGTGTGATTGATCTTTTACTGCAAGGAAAATAAATCGACAAACAGAAAGAAACGCTCTCCTGCTCTCCTGGCTTCCTTTGAGCTGCTTGTAGCCAATCGTCATATCGACGACCTCGTTTCAGCACCACATCAAGTAGAGGAGCGTTTTGGAGACGCGTGGACCTGCTGAGGAACCTACTGTGTGCTTTTATTAAAACCCCAAAGAGGCTTCGATGGTTTGGGATCAGCAGAGAGACTCAGATCAGACAGACGGAGAAGATGGACAGAAAACACAGAGAGAACCAAAGGATGATCAGACGGGATCAGAGACACCAGACGGAGGCATGAAGACATCCTTTTCCATGCAGAGGAAGAAAGCACATTGAACAATTAAATGCATTTCTGCCACTTGAGTTAAGAGCTTAGAAAATGAACTCTGATGGTTTCCTTAAAGCGCTCGACAGTATGAATAATGTGAAAGAACACAATGTTATGATGGGTCGTGTGCAAATGATCAGCTGGATCTGCAGCTTCCCCCTGGAGCTTCATACATACTTCCACATCGTTGATTTATTTTCATGTTTTTGTTCACTAAGGAAAAAGTGAAGAGACGTATTTCCCTCAAGAGTCGGTGGAGACCAAAGACGGAGCTAAAAGAGAGAGAACATTTGATTACGTTCATCACATAACACAAACACCGATTAATCATCATGATGCTCTGAGACGGCTGGATGCGAAAATAAGGAGATACCAAGTCAAACATATCGCCCCAATTCTGTCCATTAAATGGACATAGATCTAAATCAGTTTGGTAGAATCCCCTTAAATATTTATTATTTAAGGGGATTCTACCAAAATCGCTGTCAAAACTGCACCTGCACTAAACGTTTTATTTGGATCTATTGACACATTTTGGACACAAACGATGAAGAATTTTCAAAAGAAAGCACAAAGATTCAACAGTTCCAAATAAGCATCAAACGTCTTTATCTTCTCTGTACTCACTAACCCTCCGATGTGAAACGGTCACTTTGCACGTTTCGTCTTTCCACAGGCTAACAGAGCTTCACCTGCTCCCCGCGTGGGTGGAGGAGGAATCAGAGGAGGCGTCAAACTCTTGAGCCATCGGTTCAGAACAATAACTTCGTCTTGAACTTGATGAAAAGGTTGAAAAATCCTCAAAGCACACAGATACAACAACTTGTTTCATGCTTTTGTTTTTCAAGCCAAAATTGAGCCACGATTGTCTGAGATACTGAGATACTGAGATACGGCCTGTGCTGTGATGTATAAGAGTGTTTAACCAAAATATAAAGGAAACATAACCTGTGCGACCTTTCTTTCTTTACAGGAAGTGTGAATTAAAGTTTTGCAGTGTGCCATCTTCATTTAGGTACACAGACACATAGAGATACAGCCTTTTATTAAGGGGATGCCATTTTTGAGCAGGTGCTCTGTTTCCATGAGGTTAACACATTATGCAGATCAGAATATCTAGTTTTTTAATGACTGTTTTAATGACTGTTAAACAGTTCACTTTCTGAGCCGCTGAGATATTCAAGTCTTCATTTAAATTCAAAGAATAATAAGTCAACACTATCTGTTTTAGCTGTCAGAGACAGTCAGAACTGCCAAGAAATGCCTGGTCAAAGGGGCTCTTAGTTCTTTTTGAAATGTTTCCATCTTCTCCTCATGGACGTCAAGTTAATTGATTTTTCTTGAATTAGGTTTTATTGCTTCTGACCAGGATTCTTTCCTCTGATCATCTTCATTGATCCAGGCCTCCTCAAGCATCCCACCAGACAATCTGCTGTTTGATACTAGAAGTCATTCAGACGACCGCCGTAGATCCATTTGTTGGCTTTTAAACCGTCACCTGGCTGCGTCTTCTAGACCTCGGTGGAAAAAAATCGGTTTTCTTTCGATGAAATATTATTTTCACAGATTTCGAGACACAGAGTTCTCTTTGGTTTAGCAATCAGTCGTCTACATATTGTTGTTTATCTGGATCACTTTTAGCTCACCATAATATACACACAGTGCAATGAAAGTACGTCAGTGGTGTCCGATTCCCTCACAGTGCTTAATAATGAATGAATGAATAACACAGGGCGTAATGTAGTTTGCGTTGCTAAGGACCTGAGGAATTAATTTAAGCATTAAAGAATTCTATCACCAACTAACCATGAATTATTTAGGCTTTTATGTAACTTACAGCTCATTCAGCCCAGAAAAGAGTTATGACTGAACGACGGACCTTTGCTCAAACAGCTCCGGTCTTTCTCGTGTTGAGATGTGTTCCAGGTTCTTCTTCCTTCTGATTAATCATTAAGACACGAATAACTCCAGTCACAAACTCAAATCAAAAAATCATATTTCACAGTGTTCACTGAAGTATGGAGGAATTATGCAATACAAAGGTTCTCCCTGAAACACTCACCTTGTTGCTCCAGTGTTTAATTATTGAGCGCTAGAAGAGAGAACCGAGCTCCACTGTGTTCGATGACCACATCCAGCGGACGACTGAATCTTTCATTGTTCTGCTGCAAACTTGTGAAAGGCGTCTACATTAAGGTGGAAAATGGCATCGCCAACCACGCCACCATGCAGTTTACCTTGGCAGCGGCCTGCACCACCCGATTTTGGCTCTTTTTTTTCCAGGCAGGTTTTCTCCAGGTGTGTTTTGCATCAGGTGCAAAGAGCTTTGGGTCAGTGGTCTCACTTTAGGTCTTACCTCAGAACCTCCCCGTGCAGCACTGACATATATCGTTAATTCTGACCTTCATTAGTCCAGGGACTCTCCACCATGTAGCTGCACCATCAATAATTGACACTGTGCTGTTGGGTTCCTCCGTCTTGGCAGCGGCGTGTTGAGCCACACGATGACGGGCGTCCTCATGTCTCTGACAACTTCACGTGTTTCAAGGGGCCAACCGACACGCTACAGACATGTGAGCTTCCTCTGCATGAGACAGGATGATCACATCATTTCAGCACCAGCTTTAGTAACAATGGCCGAGGATAACAGTCAAATACAATGTTTATAGCAGAGAAGAAGAATTCTCTCTCTCTCTCTTAATCAAGATGAGCCTCCTGAACCTTAAATGCTGCGAGAGGCTCTCATGAATAATTTCTATTGCAGCTTCAACGGTTCTTTCCCCAGAGGAGGACGGGTTGAGAAAAAGCATCCGAGCGTTACTGAGGAAGTGATATTATTAGACGCCCTCTGTGACGTGGAAACGGTATTGGAGGTAATTTGCTGTGAAGTGTTTGCTTCAGCTCGTGATTAATAAACACTCAAGCACATGTACCCTCGTCCTCCGGTGACAGGACGCCTTCTAATCGTGTCCAACATCATGTCAGCTTCATATGAGACAATCTGCAATCTAATGTAGTTGCTCATGTTTGTAATGGAAATAGGTTCCAAAGACCCCTCGTGCAAACAGTATCCTACAACAAGACCTTCTCCATCCCCTCACGTTCCCCTCGGAGGGGGAAATGCGGAAATGAAAGCTGTGAAAACGCCTGGATGTCCATCGTGTGTTTGGGGGTTATTCTTACGAACAGATCAAATCAATATGTCTTCCATGCAGGGAGATGATTCATCTTTTATCACCACTTTCCTCCTCTGTGTCTCCATCCTCAGCACCGTCCTGTCTTTGAGTGAACAGAATAAAAAATAAATGTCATAACCTTCGCATTTGAGTTTTCATCGTGCGAGAGGAGATTCCCAAACGTCCATTCAAGTGCTGAAATGAAAGCATGAAACAAGTTGTTGTGTCTGTATCTGTGTGCTTCGAGGATTTTCAACCTTTTCATCAAGTTCAAGAGGAAGTTATTGTTCTGAAGCGATGGTTTTAAATAAAAGTGCCCGATGCCGTCGGGAGAACATCGACTGGTGCACGTAGAAGTCTTCTCTTCGCCGGAACTTTATCGAGCTCTTCAGCTGGTTCCCATCGGCCAGGTTAACCAACACACACACACACACACACACACACACACACACACACACACACACACACACTGACTGACTGTGTGAACGTCGTGTGCACCGTTTCTGTCCAGATGCCATTTGACACACTTTCTGATGAACTTTGCCACATGTGTGCGTCTCCAGATCCCAACAACAACAACAACTTCTACAACTCACGTCTTCCAACTGACCTTTAACCTCCCAAACCCAACAAGACGCAGTTTCATCCAGGTTCTTTTTATTTCCTTCTTTTAGTGTTGTGTCTCTCTTTGCCTGCTTGTGTTCTTGTCTGTCATTGTAAAGCGTCTTTGGGTACCTAAAAAAACCGTATTATTATTGTGATTATTCTAAGATGAACACTGGCGGGTTCACGGTGTTCCCGGCTGTCTCCCCAACCCGACAGCAGCCATCTTTCCTTTAAGAATCAAGACGCATGGCCCTCGGTAGAAGAAGATGAATAAATGATGTTTCATGGTAACGAGATGACCAAACCGCGAGGTGTCCTGAAGCAGAGGCTTTGTTTGTATACTATGAAATGTTTCTTCTTCTAAAGCATCGTTTGTTTGAACTGTGTAAGTAAACAAGGGTGCTTTGCTAAATCAACACAACAGCAAACATGTGTTCTGTGTAACAAACCAACATCCTCCGTTAAACCCCACTGGCGTCAAGGTGGAGAAGAAGAACAAACGGGTTCTGCAGAATGAAGGTCATGAAAAGGTTCGTGATGCTGCGCTCTCACCGCCAGTATGAACGCCGCCATGTGACCGCTGAGCAAGGCTGAGCACATGTTAATGAAAGAGATCAACTTCCTCTTTTCTAACTTATCATATACAATTATTCTTTTTCAAATGTTTGATTGGAAGGAATCTACAGTGCTTCTGCTGAATATGAGTGTCAGTGACTGTGCAACCGGCTACAGACCCACTTCCCCAAAGGAGGATGAACCCAGGTCCTGGTTTCTGATTCTGAAGCGCTGGTATTCACTGACATGTGATTTATTTTCTTTGGGGTGCATTTGAAGATGGAAATATGACCACTGTAGATTTGGAGCAAGTTTTCAAATGACAGGGAGGACGACTTCCCAAACAAAAGGTTGATTTTTATTGTAACAGGTAGTTTTAAGAGCTTTTTCTGTCCCCATATTAATACGGACCAGATGAAAGCTTCCTCCTGGTGTTTAAAACAAGCCAGGATTAAGGTTCTAATCATCAACCACAGCACATGTCATGCATCCATAGCTCTACCCATCATAGCATACGGGGAAGTGGTTTGACATATGAGAAACGTTCTTCCTGTGTTATCATTTTATAACTGTACCGTAATCTTGTTGTCTAACTTTACAAACAGTAACTTTTCTCTAAGATCTCGGCCGCAGCCTCAGCAAATCCTTTAGCTGCTGAAGCACATGTTGGTGGTTTGTCCAGAGCGTACGCGGTGCGTATGAAGGGCGGAGGTGTCTGGAGCCGATGCTCCTGGGCAGCTGCTGCGTGACAGTTTGAAGCTGCTCATCACCAAGTGTCGGTATTTTAGTTGGAGTTGGAAATGAGAACATGTGATGTCTTATCCCCCCTTAATAATTCATGGTCTGAATATCTTTAACTCACCGAGGGAAGCGTAGAGCAAACTAACCCACCGCTTTTGTCTAGCGGGCCTGGCAGATGCCAGCGGGCCTTCCGGTGCCATCTGCGCCTGCAGTCGTGGCATATACGACCCCGGTGGGGGAAGGAGTCCCAACTCTGGCACGTTCCGTGTCACGCTCCATTAACTGAGCTCCACGGCGCCGAGGAAACGTTCACTGTCCTCACATGCCGACTGACACGGCGAGCGTGATCTCCGGCCCTTCCAAACGACCACAGCTGATCCTCACGTGTGGACCAGAGGAGCCCGTCTCGTGGGGTCGCGGTTTACTGTACAGCACCGCGGCCAAACCACATACGTATTCCTGCCTGCTTGTGTGAGGTGAACACGTCTCAATGGGTCAAACGCCGGCGTTTATTCAGGTATGTAAAATGTGCCTAAGGGTGCAGGCATTTATGCTTTTGTTAGAGTAAGTCCTTCAAGTAACGTCCACGGAACTCTTAGAATAGTCGCCTGGTGGCCGACAGCAGCCGTTGTTGTGTGAGACGCGTGCGTCGGTGTGTGTGTGTGTGTGTGTGTGTGTGTGTGTGTCAGATGAAAGAGAAGCTTTGAGCCGTCCGCAGAAGCTAAATTGAGATCTGACATCGTTCCTCATCTTCGGGCGCAGGACACAAGTCGCCCCCGACAAAACGCCACGGTGCCGCTTCCCCTCCAATTTCACCTTTTCCATTGATGGAGAGCACTTCTGAACCGCCGGCGTCCCGGACCTCGCCGCTGTCTGCCCGTCGGCTCGTGCCGCTCAACGGCGTCGACGGTACAAAATAAGACTATTGTCTGTTTTTAACGAGACGCTCCTCGTGCCGCTGTCGTGGCTCGGTGTCACACTTAATGGCCAATCAGATCGTTGCCAGGCAACAGTATGTGCAGATGGAGGGTGGCGGGGAGGGGAATGGATGGTTGGATTCGTGTCACTACGAGGCGGCGTGGACCGAGACGTGTCTCCACGTACTTCTGACGTACTTGAGTGGGCCGGCCAGGCGGTCCGCGTAACGCCCCCTCCCTGGGGAGTAAACGCGTGGCAGTGGAGTGGACTGAGTGCGGTAGCAGTTCAGATTGTGGTTCCAGATTTGACCGATTTAGTCACAGATTCTTGCATTTGGTGAAGTTACAGTTACGACACTCGGCAGAACCGGACTCTGCCGCCTCGTTGCAGGACAAAGTATTCCATCCTTGACTTGCTGAAACTCCAAACCGGTCTTCACATCTGAATGTAGATCTGTGATTCCCTCACTCAGCCATTCCAAACCCCCCAACAGTGATGCCCCTTTTCCGTCTGCCGATGCTCCCGGCGGCGACGTCGTCCCTGTAATTAATATGCAAATGTGATGACATTTCCATGGAATTGTGTTTATTTAAAGTGGTGCCATGTAATGACTACACACATCAAATGCTGCTTTGCGTTTTGTAAATCCAATTCCCCTCGCTCTGATATGTTCATCTCTGCAGGGCGGCAAATGAGGCGAGACCAAAATAATGTTGACTAATGTCGACTTGTGCGTGTTGACTCATGAATCGACGTGCACGCGGTCGCACTCACACGTGCGCGTTGGGAAACGTTCCGTTTCTCTGGTGGTCCATGGAAGAGGTGGAGCAGGAAGTCTGAGAAACAGTCACCAAATGAATCCATTGGTTCCTCCAACAGAGGGAATTATCAAACGTGTCTCACGTCTTTCTCTTATTGGTGGAGGACACACAAATGAAATGCATCCGGTGAGCATCACTCACAGCTGGTGATCTGCTGTAAACTCCCCAAAAAGAACAGTGGTGAGGTCACGCTGGGGGTCAGGTGGGGGCCGATGGGCCCAGCAGACCGGACTTCCAACCAGAACACAAGTGTTGGTGGTTTTTTATTGAAAAACAATGTCCGTTATTATTAGCTAAACAGTTTATCCTCAGCTTTACTAACTGGAGTTTATTCATTGTTTGTTTTCAATATCGTCCTGAAGAAGTCATTATTTGTGTCTACTTATGTAAAACATTGTGTAGAAGAGATTAAACAAGAGAAATTGATACAAAATATTTTGTATAAATGTTTTGTAAAATAAAAGATTTTGTAAATTTAGATTAAAAAATTTTTCCCAAATTTCCCCGTGTTTGCTGTTGTAAAATAACTTAATATCCCCGTAAAAGGACGCCAGTGCTCAGCAATTACTCACCGACGAGACGGAATTGTGAAGGAGAACCTCGTGGGAAACGCTGATGCAACTGGAAATGAAGAAGACAAAAGCCCCCCCACCCTCCCCCACCCTCCCCCCTCTCTCTCTCGTTATGTCCCTGTCTCTCGTCTCTCTTTCCACCAGTCTGTCAGGACAGAAACAAACGTCTCTCTTTGTCTTTCTTGGGCCACTTCAGTTAACGTTGACTTTTTGAAGAAAAGAGAAATAATTCAGACTTCAGAGTCACGTGACGATTCAAAGGGGTCCTGTTTTCACACCTTTCAAGTTCACTTGGCGACTTTGTGGCGATCAAACTCATCACACGAAGCTCCAGATGCTGAAGACTGAAGTTCAAACCTCCTTTGTAGACATTTTGGATATTTTTTATTAGAACTTATTTTTTTCAGGTTAATAATTATTCAAATAAATAATGTTTTCAGACTTAAACCAAAGCCCCACCCTGAGTGAACTTATAATCTAGCTTTGATAATTGTGCTACTTAAGGCTCAGTCATCCATGATGGAGCAGTATTACAGCGGTTTACAGTTCTTTTCCCCATTACAGATTGTTAGCCGCTGATTCCTGTTGAACTTTCTATTCAAACGTTTTCACAAAGAGATTCTAAACAGGTCTCGTCTTCATGACTTAATAGTCCCGTAAGACCATGAGCCTCCTGGTTTGAATTCACTTCCTCAAGATGATAAAACTTCAAATACAAGCAAAATAAACAGGTTTGTCAGTTTAATAAAACTTTTCTGGGCACAAAAACAAAAAAAAACAAATGAATCATTTTAGTCTTCAAAAGTAACGCTGAGGGAGAAAATGAATAAATTCAAACGATTTAAAACTCACTGCAACTTCTTTTCTCTGCAGAATTAATTATCCGTGGAATGTATTCTTTTTGTTGCTTTGAGGTTTTTTTGAAGGGGACTTATTTTATCTGCAGCTCCACACTCACTGTGTGTTCAATCCGCCACCAAACCCGTTGGTTTGTACTCATTTCTGTTTTGCTTCTTCGTCTTCTCCATCCGCCGCCACGACATCACGTAGCACCTCGCCGATAAACGACGGGCCTCCTGCCCAAAGCTTTGCTTCCCCAAAACTCTTCCTGTGAGGTTCGGACACGAGGCACTCATGAAATATCTTCATTTACACAGATATATTTTGATTAAATGTTTATAAAACACGTGTTTTTGGCCACCGTTCTTTGTGCACATCACACATTTTGATGCTCAGATCGAAGTTGCTGTCAACCGTCTATGTCATAAAGTGTAACATTGTGTTATGAAATATAAAAGTGGGATTGTTACGCCTATTCAGCTTTTTACAAATACAAATACTGGGCTCTAAGATATTTCCACATGTGCTGTTTTGAAGGGGGGTGTGAGACGAAGTGACAACGAGAAAATAACTGAAAAAAGTGTCTGAAAAAGAGTCTGTCTGAGAGAAAGAGAATGTGTGTGCGTGTGTGTGTGTGTGTGTGTGTGTGTGTGTGTGTGTGTGTGTGTGTGTGTGTGCAACAGCTGGAGCTTAATACCTGCAAGACCGGTTTAGAAGTGGTAGCAGCTCAGGTCTGAGCTGCTAATTCAACCCACTGAGGAGAGTGAGCAGGAAGACCTGCTGGTGATGACGCAGTACGGAGATCAGCAGGCAGAGCGACACTCTATCAACTGAAAAGGTCTCAGGCCGCGTTCACGAGGCGCCGAGAGGCACTTTGACGCCTTGACTTTGTCAATTTGCCATCGTCGCCATCTTGGAGTTCGGGCCGAGGCGGCCGGAGGGTTAGGCTGAGTCCAGGATGGAGGGCGGATCGGAGCCGATGGTTCTGTCTCCAGACCCGATGATCCGTTGTCGCGTGTGGTTCTGTTCGGTCCTCCACAGGTTCCCCTGCAGACGTCATCAAGTGATGATCTCAGGAATCCACCCCCCCCCCCCCCCCCCCCAGGGGGCAGGAGCAGCTTCCTGATGCATGATGGGATTTACGCTCACAGATCTCTGAGCTAAGTGGGGGAATGACAGCAGCCATTAGGGATCGCCCGCTAATGCACACTATTTAACCAGAGATGTTGCACGGCGTCGCAGTGGGGCAGTAGATGGGACGGGGGGGGCAATTGTATTTTCAGAAACCTTTAGAAAGCTTCTGCATTGTCGTTTACTCCCCCACCTCTTCTTTAATGGACGCATCAGCTGTTGTCGAGCGCTTTATGAAGACGGACGAGTGTCGTAACAACGCACTTTTATCGCTTCAGGTGATTGAAACGGTTTCTGGTGGATCACAGCCGGGATGATGTCAATAAAATGGACATCAGTCACGTCGGCAGCAGGCGTGCAAACACACGGCCCTCTAATTGAAGTGGCAGCCATGACGCTCTTCTGTCCTTTACATTTTAAACAGTGCGCTTGAATTACTCGAGTTGTTTACATATTGTTTGTGACAAAAAGCAGGTCTCACTCAGCGTAAGGTCGTCTCAAGGTCAGACCGCGGCTCTTAACGGATTGGTGAAAGAATCAATGCAACAGAAGAAGAAGATGTTGCATTGATTCTTTCACAAATGTCCCCTTGGGGACTAATAAAGTACATCCATCTATCCATCCGTTGAGGGATGGAAACACAACACACTGTGTGTTTTACTCACACATTGTGTGTCTCAGTGTTTTTGTGAGGAGCCTCCTTCCTTTCTGAGGACAAAATGTTTTTTCATTACTTAAATCATCATATTTAGGTGAAGCCTTGATTAAAGCAAAGGAGATGCATGTTTCATTATTTAGTTTTATGAAGAATGTGGCTAAAACACGAGCAGAAAACCTCCCTCGCTTCTCTGTCCTGCTGGAGACGTGTTGGCAGGTGCAGATGTTGAAAGTATCACACGTCCATTAAAGTGGAGACGTGATGATGTGAGGAGAGCTCGTTCATTAAAACCCAACAGGAACAGCTGCTCAGCACGAAGGAAAACACCTCGTCGCCGTGTTATTCATGGCTCCTGAATATCTCTTATTTATTAATAGCATTTATACAATCAGGATTTATTCACGTTCTCTCTATTTAGCAACGTGCCAGTATCATTTCTTTAACACTTGAATATTCTACGTGTGTGGAAATAAGCTCCATGAATCCGCGGTTGTGAAGCCAGATGTTCTGATTCCAGCTGTGGAGCAAAGCTCTGTGGCTTCTCCTGCATCTTACAGGCTTTTGGGGAAAATGGACAAACGAAAAGGGAACAAGATTAATATTTGTAATTTCATTACTCGAGACAAACAAAACGTGACATATTTGTATCTTTAAATTATCATCGACAGTCACAGGATCACATGGTGCCTTCTGACCTCTCTGCTCCACCCTCTGCCTCTCTGCTCCACCCTAACCCTCTGTGCTCCACCCTCTGCCTCTCTGCTCCACCCTAACCCTCTCTGCTCCACCCTCTGCTCCACCCTAACCCTCTGTGCTCCACCCTGCTGTTCTGTGGTCACAATCAGCTCTGAGGATCCACTGAAGGAGGCTGAAGATGACGAGAACCAATCAGCGATCCGATGGAAGACAAAAGAGGAAAAAGACGGTAACATTTATGATTTTGTGGAATTGGAAAAAGAAATCCATTTAGCTTCATGGGGATTGTAATTGCACCCAGGGGAGCTGAGCAGCCAGAGAAAATGAAAGAGAATCAACACAAACGGCATTTAAATAAATCACACATTCTGCTGTTATTGTGCTTCTGTTTTTGGAATCAGGAATAATGGAAATGAAAGAAATCGTATCAGCAGTGAACTGCAGAGGCTCCTGGACCATCGAGTTATGGTCTCAGCATCCGAAATCATCTGCATGAGAGCAGTGGAGGACAGATCTTACAGCAGAACATGAACAATGACAGAGTTGAGATTAATATGCAGATTCACTGTAAACACAAATGAATCATTTGAACGCGTCGCTGTTTGACTTCTGAGGAGAAGTTCAGACAAACTGAGCAAGATGTAGAACAATCATCACCCTGCCTCTTTGCCCAGTGCCCCCAGTGCTCCCAGTGCCCCCAGTGCTCCCAGTGCCCCCAGTGCCCCCAGTGCCCCCAGTGCTCCCAGTGCCCCCAGTGCCCCCAGTGCTCCCAGTGCCCCCAGTGCTCCCAGTGCTCCCAGTGCCCCCAATGCCCCCAGTGCTCCCAGTGCTCCCAGTGCCCCCAGTGCTCCCAGTGCCCCCAGTGCTCCCAGTGCCCCCAGTGCCCCCAGTGCTCCCAGTGCTCCCAGTGCCCCCAGTGCTCCCAGTGCTCCCAGTGCCCCCAGTGCTCCCAGTGCCCCCAGTGCTCCCAGTGCCCCCAGTGCTCCCAGTGCCCCCAGTGCTCCCAGTGCTCCCAGTGCCCCCAGTGCTCCCAGTGCCCCCAGTGCTCCCAGTGCTCCCAGTGCCCCCAGTGCCCCCACTGCACCCAGTGCCCCCAGTGCTCCCAGTGCCCCCACTGCACCCAGTGCTCCCAGTGCCCCCAGTGCCCCCAGTGCCCCCAGTGCTCCCAGTGCCCCCACTGCACCCAGTGCTCCCAGTGCCCCCACGTTTGTCACGTTTGCGTCCCGACGTTGTTCTCACTGCCCATTTAAATACGAAGAGCTTTTTATTTTACTGGTGATGATTTATGAAAACACACTTCATCTTTAATGTGTACAGACTCACTGCACCGTCTTCTGACTTCGGCTGTAGCTAAGCAACAGTTTCTGTAGTCTAACACACACACACAGACGCACACAGACACAGACACACACACACAGACGCACACAGACACACACACACACACAGACGCACACACAGCGGTTTCCCCGTGGTGTCAGACACAAACAGCACCACAGGAGGTCGTGCAGATGATAAAAATAAATGAACATGGAGGTGTCTCCGTGTTGGGGGGGTTTAATGTTCACTGCATCGCCGCTTCTTTCCTCCTACAAGAGGCCCGTTTGTGTGCCGATGAGAACGTCGTACTTCTATACGGTATCAGTCAATGTTTACGCTTCGCTTCACTTCCTGGAGGCACTTCAGCAAATAGTCACATAATTGAAATCTGGTGAATCGTGATCACAGTTTCTCCTCTTTTTATTGTTGCTGAGGACGGAAACAGTGACGGTGGAAAGTCAGTGAGGATCCTATTTGTGTTCAAATGAACCATTTAAAAACAAGCAAACAAGAATGAAATATTGTATGTTTATATGTATTTATATATTTAATATTCCTAGACCGAAACAAAGTGGAGTCCAGGTATTTTAAATAATGTGATGAGAAAGGAAACGGTCCGTGCGTGTAAACAAACACGTGTGACTCTTTCCTGAGGAACGATGGTCTCCATCTTTGTTATCGGGAAATAGGATTCTTCATTATTTAAAGCTGATTTCATGAATTCTTCTTTCACTCTTTTAGCTTCTTATGGAAGGTTTCCTTCCATGTTCTATTCTCCTTGCTTCTCTCCTCCTTGTGTTTTATTCCTTCTTCTGTCCTCTGTGGTGCATTGTCCCCGGCTGGATTCAGACCCCCCCCACGTACTATAATCTTCTCCCGTGTTCTAACCGTGTGACTCATCATGTCAATATGTGCACCTCCAGCGTGAGAATCGTCATCACCTGTTGTTGGTTGTAAAGTAAGTCTGTGGTAGTTGTGTACTCGTCCCTCATGTGTGGGGGGCTGATCTCTGCGCCTGCATCATCCGTGACACACGTCAAGGTTTCTACATGAGAAACGATTTCATCATGCGATCAGCTGAATGAAACCGGCGTCATCAGAGGCCGATCGTCATCATCTGAACACCAAAGTCGCTCAGTTCCCTCCAGGATCCGCTGCGAGGAGACGGTGGGCTTCACGTGGCAGACTTCATCACGTGGGAGTCACAAAAGACGAAAACGGACGGTGAGACGGACAAAGACAGCGGAGTCTGTAACCTCTCAGATCGCCAGCAGAGTGTCCTGCAGTTAACCGCTTCTCATCATTACGTGTTTCCTTTCAATTTCCAATTTTTCAAATCACCAGACCCCCCCCCCCTCTCTCTCTCTCATGGCGTCAGATCAGCGATGTGGGTCACAGGAAAGGAGGACAGAAGCCTAGAGACAGACGCATCAGCACACAGAATTGGGTTACCCCAGATGATTCATCATCCAGCTTCAACACACACAGATGTCAAAATGTCTTCTGGTGCCGACGGAGGAATCACCACAAGCTGCAGAACCAAAGCAGCAGCCGCTCGTCTGTCCGTCAGTAGCAGCGTCTCCGAGGCCACAGCTGTCTGTCAGCTTGCGTCGTTCACATCAAGTGCGACAGGAACCAGGACACATTCGGTTTACATTACAATTGTGAAATTGTGTGTTTGGAGACAAAATGTCTCTTTACTCTCAGGTTTTGTCCTCCCTACTTACGCAATACCAAAGGTCATAGAACACTACAAAAAACAGCACATTTACAGCAACGTAGTCTTTGTTTTTTAATGAGACACGTTCATGTTTATAATGTAAGTAAATCCCTGAATCATTTTGGTCTATTTTATCATTGACAACTTACATGAATAGAAAACATATCATTATATTTAAATATCATTAGTGGATTCTGAAAGGTGGAGTCAGGCGGAAACTTCTGATGCTAAAGTGCCTCAAACCTGCACTCCCACTAAAGTCCACCAGGGGGCGACTCCTCTGCTCCCATAGACGTCTACGAGGAAATGACTCTACTTCTATGTAGTGACCAGCAGGGGGCGACTCCTCTGCTCCCATAGACGTCTATGAGGAAATGACTCTACTTCTCTGTAGTGACCAGCAGGGGGCGACTCCTCTGCTCCCATAGACGTCTATGAGGAAATGACTCTACTTCTCTGTAGTGACCAGCAGGGGGCGACTCCTCTGCTCCCATAGACGTCTATGAGGAAATGACTCTACTTCTCTGTAGTGACCAGCAGGGGGCGACTCCTCTGCTCCCATAGACGTCTATGAGGAAATGACTCTACTTCTCTGTAGTGACCAGCAGGGGGCGACTCCTCTGCTCCCATAGACGTCTATGAGGAAATGACTCTACTTCTCTGTAGTGACCAGCAGGGGGCGACTCCTCTGCTCCCATAGACGTCTATGAGGAAATGACTCTACTTCTCTCTTGATTTATTCCCTCAGTAAACATTGTAAACATGAGTTTATGGTCTCAGTCTCTAGTTTCAGGTCTTCTTTAATACAACATGATGTTCATTTAGCCAATAATGGTCCATTTAGAGAGACTATAAAGAGGGGACGCTTTAGGGCGGGGCTTACTGTGATTGACATGTCTCTGACATAAGGTGGTCTGGAGTGGCATTAGCGATATTTAAAAATGATTTCCATCCAACCACTTAGCAGCATCCAACCAAAATGCAGAAAGTCTGTCTGTACAACCAATTATGAACATCAGCGGGTTTATTCATGCATTATATATTTTTTCAATGCCACGTTACATACCCACAATGCATTGAGAGTGAAAACCTGGTTACTGTTGGACTGCACAACAGCATGCTGAGTCGGGGAACATTTAAGGATCTGAAACAGTTTGGAGGAAGAACCACGTTGGATCAAAGGCTGAATGATGCACAGAACTCATTGACGCGTTACGCTGCGATACATCGATGTCCTAAAAACAGACACAACATAATACCTTTTAAATCACGAAAACAAATGCAGAATGTAGCAATACAAAAAAAGTTTCATATTTCATCATCAATATGAATGCCAATGTGATAAACATCCCATATTTAACTGCCATGTTTATATATAATTTACTTTTGCGGATGCGTCAGCTTCCAGGACCTTTTCTGCACATCATTTTGTCAATAACCAGCAGTTATTGTCTCTTCTGTGTGTCTGCGTGACATGTGACTGACCTCCAGAGCCTCACCATGTGTGTGGAGAGCCGTCTTCTGCCTCCTCTTTGTTCGGGCTGTAATTGGCACGTTGATTGGAGTCTGACGCGAGCCGCCGCTGCACAGACGAACGGGGGAAGTGACAGGCGGCGCCGTGCCGCCGACCTCTGCCATTCAGCGGCATCAACACATTCAGTAACCAGCAAGAGGGGAAAAACCGTAGGCCTCCATGAGGATATTTGTTTTCCTGGCTGGAATAAAGTTGGCGTATTAATGATGAATCAATAGCTGACAGCAATGTAGAAGGTCGAAAAGCAGAATTGGTCCTTTCTGCAAAAGTCAAGCGTACTGCAAGAATTTACAAGGATAGATTTAATAACTTTGAACTGAATTTCACGGCTGTGATCAAGTCCTTTTGTAACGTGATGCTCAACGAGACCAATAAATGGGCCGAGAGATTTATTATCATCACAATAACTTATTGTTCTGCATCAGTTGTCATATTTGAATTCCTGCCTGCACTTTCGGCCCCGGCCACAAAGGGGTCCGGTGAGTTCAACACTCTTGTGTTTTCAAGATGTCAGAGCGGCTGTTTCTTTATGTCTTTCGTTGTCTGTTTGCTGATCTCTGATGATTCCATGCGAGATGCCCCCCCGGCGCCCGTCTCTCTCTTGTGATGCAGCCCCCCGTTATTCACCACATCACAAGACCGGTTGTGTGGCTTTAGAAGGCGGCGTCCAGCTGGCAGCCGCTCGGTTGCGACCGTCCGTCCTCATGACTCAGCGATCGGACGCCGCTTTGGGCGACCGAGGCTTCTTTATAGAAGTGTATATATGTGCAAATCAGTGTGCAATCTTCTTTTATGTCCCTCCTCTCCCTCTCTGACAAATGAATGAAGTGGATTTCCGACAGCTGGTAATGGAGTCACCCACAGCGGATGGAGGGAGACCCAAGTGCACCGCGAGAGTGAAGTTCAATGGGAGCCGTTAGAGCAGTTTCCAGTGATCTCAGGCGCGTTCAGCCAGGATTTATTGCTCTAAAGGAGGAAGGTGAACTACGATTAAAATCCTTCAGTCTCGTTTAACCTGCAGTGAAATATCTCCATGTGGAAGCCAGCGGCCAACGAGCAACGTGCATCCAAACAAGCTCAGCTTCCATCTTCTGGGAGGGATCCGAATGTCCTCCCACGGTGGGCTTCTCATGGGCCGATGGTGGGACGTGTTTTCAGCTCACACATTATAATCTCGGTGCTCCCAGTGGAAATACGCTTGTAGCTGAGCACACAAGTATTTGAAGTGTCATCATTTGTTTCTATGCAGCCAAAGTGTTGATGCTTAAACTGTTTACCAGAATCATCTGGGGGGGTTAAGGACGCAGCCCTGGCAAATACCTGTGATATTTTCCATATGGCAGCAACAGATTAAAGCATCATCCTCCATACTAATATTGTGGTGTTAGAAAGTGATGAAATGCAGAAGAGCTCCATTAGTCACTTACTTCCACTTGGGCCGCATGATGCTGCGAGCGGCTGGCGCTCCTCGCTGTGAGGGGAAGGAACCTGGCAGCTGAGAGGACGAGCAGTGAGTCAGAGATCCCAACCGAGTCACGACTTCGGGGAGGCGGGAAGACCGAGCTCATAATGGTGGAGAGGAAACCCACGACTGCTCAGCGGGTTGGACGTCGATGCCGAAGGCCGCAAGAAACTCTGAGACAAGGACCCTTTGCACACGTTTCAGCAACTTAGTTTTTGGACTTCTAAAATGCAAATAGTGTGAAAAAACACACAGAATCAGTATGAATCTCTGTTTAATTGAATTGCACTTTGCAATAATCACCCAAAGCTCATTCGATACACGTAAGGACACGTGAGCTCTCTTGTTACGTATTAATGCTTCAGGTTTAAACATTGGCCTCAAACAATCCAAAAAATACACTTCTCATAATAGAATAACATCTGTTGTACCTGCCGTTAACGAACATCTGTAATGTGGAGTCGAGTTAGACGTATGGTTTGTGTCTGTCACTTTGTTTAACCCCCCCCCCCGATGTCTTCACATCCTGCAGAGGAATCCAAGCCGGACTGTTGGTAACTGTTTAAGTTGTGTTTTACCTTTTGAATGCTGCACAGCACATGGTCTGTAACGAGCGAGCGTCGCTGTAAGAGAAGGTTACACGATGCAGAGAAATAACTTTTTGTTCTCCTATGAAAGGAAAAGTCTTTTTTTATTTCTAACCGTACCGTCGCTCACACACACACACACACACACACACACACACAAGCATACTAATTCGCAGCACATTGTCTCCCATAATTACGTGTGAATAATCATCACAATCAGAGGCTTCATTATAGCAGCTTCGACTTTGGCCTCTTGATTCATCGCCTCTCACCCGTCGCCTCCCCTCTCACACTCCCACTCTCTCGCTGCTGTTCTTGCGTCACCGTGATGCTCGCCGGTGAGGAAGACAGGCGGAGGCGGAGGGAAGGAGCCCCCCCATCCTCTGCCTTGTCCTTGACAGACTGTGGCCGTAATGAATGGATGTGATTCCACAACACTCGCCCCCCCTGGCATTTTAATTGAATTTTTTTTATTTCTGTATTTCAAGAGGACTGGAAGGGACGGGGACAAGGAGGACACTGTGTGTGTGTGTGTGTGTACAGGTATTGTGCTGCTGTTATTAAATATAATAAATGTGAGCTCTGTAGTGGATTCGTTGTGTGTTTGTTCTCTTCACAAAGCTTCTTTCAAACCGTGGTCGTCCAATCAGGGGTAAGCAAGTGTCACTAATGGGCTCATTCTGTCCTCGTGGACGGGATGAATATCTCTTCCTCGGCTTCTTGGTAAATATTTCAGGACCGGCGCCCGAGCAGATGAAAATCTGATTCATAAAACATGGTTTATTTGACTGTCGCTAAAAAAAAACTAAACTTGCAACGGTTTAATGTAATATTTCAGTGTGCATTGTTTTTGTTTTGGCTCATGTGGGACGAGTGTGCACACATGTACCGGTGTGTGTGTGTGTGTGTGCGTGTGGGTTGATCTTGTAATCTGTTTGGAGATCCAGTCACAGATTATTTACATCTGCGAGACGGGAAAAAGAGTTGTTGTGTTGTCACATTTGCTCCCGACGTTCACAGCAGGAGGGAAACTCTTCAGAGCTCGCTTCATACAGGTTGAGCTGCAGATGCATCGCTGCGTGTGAGCGTGTGTGTGTGCATGCAAATTGGTATTCAGTGCTACAAAATGTGATGATCGTGCATGAGGAAGCCGGTCCGAGGAGAAACACACTGAAGAGCTCGCAGTAAGAATCCCAACATGCTGCTTGTTTCCTTAACGAATGACAAACAGAGCAACAGGTATTTATTACCAGAGAGGAAGCAGATTCGGAGGCCAGTCAATCAATGACACTTTCTATCAGCAAAGAAAAGAATCTGTCAAACAACGTGTGTCAGTTTGGTTCCTCATTCCATATAAATGACGTTTTCTATTCAACCGGTGAACGGAAGAAAGCATGTTTGTCGTAGTGCAGCGTGACCTCCAGAACCTGTTGGTGAACATGGATACGAAAATCTTGAACATACAAATTGGTAACAACACATAGGAACTGGTGGCGGTTAACCACGCCCCCTGAGTGAACAACATGGCGGACCATGTTGGATTCCTGAGTGAACGTCTCTCCGCCATGTTGGATGTTTTGGGGGGGTCAGGGTTAGTTTTCTATTCTTATAAGTTAACACTGATTTCTCGTTAAAAACGCAATCATAACACGTTTATTTCACATGGTTAGACTTCAGGAAGTGTGTTTACGGGGCGCAGGTCCCCGTTCACTCTGAACAGGGTGACGTCATCAGTCGCAGTCCGTATTTATTTCGTATGTATCACTACGAATTTGTATGTTCAACATTTCCGTATACATTTTTACGAACAGGTTTTGGAGATCAGGCTGCGTAGTGACACTCCGCCCTAAAGCATCCCCCACTTAATGGTCTATTGGAGACCTGTCAATCAGCATGTAGCCCCGCCCCAAAGCGCGCCCTGCTTCATGGTCTGTTTGACCATAGTGGACCATAATTTACTAAATGAGCATCATGCTGTGTTGAAGAAGACTTGAAACAAGAAACTAGAAAACAATGTTTTGAGCTGCAGAAGCAGAGGCTGCTGCTGGTGGAAAACACTTTCAAAAGATGTCCTGAACACATTGATATGGTCTTGTGGAGGAGAGTCACAGCTTTGAGGGACGTGGTCGGAAAAGAAAGGTGTCGGTAAGTCGGAGGTACTCAGAGGAGAGGAGAGAGGAGGCGAGGAACAGCCCAGTAGAGTCAGGACGAGACGGGGGGAGACTGCTGGTCCAGGAGGCTCTATAACGCTGCCTTTTTATGGAGGGGGGGGGGGGTGGTGGAAGGGGGGGGGGGGCTCAGCGGATGAAAATTGCACCCTAATGAAATTTCAGTGGGATGAAGACTGCTGAAAATCAAGGTAGCTTATTTTTTTTCCAGTAATAATAAATTGAATTGTATTTCCAAATAGCTCCCGGTGTGTGCACACGGAAGATATCTGTGTGTGTGTGTGTGTGTGTGTGTGTGTTTGTGCTCAAGTGTCTATCCAAGAATACATGAAACCCACTACATTCATATTTAATAGGCCCTTTGCAGATATTGTATATCTAATATTGGTCTGTATACATACAGTATATGGATGGATGGATGGATGGATGGATGTATAGATATATGAATATGTATCCATGTATCCATATAGATATAGAAATATACCGTACCTACACACCGTCAGAAAGCGGCGGCCTGAAGTAAACATTGTCCACATCCTGTCGTCCTCCTGAGACGGACCTTTGCAATCTTCTGTAAGTCTTTCAAAGGATGACGACCAGCATTGATTTCTCTCTGTTTAAATTTCACCTTGAGTCGCTGCAGCCTTCATGATGCAGTAAACCACCGTCCTTCAAACCACACGTGTTGCTAAGATATGCACCGTGTGTGTGTGTCTGGCTGTGTGTGTGTGCACACCTCACACATTATTCTAATCCTCACTGCGGGGGTTTGCAGACGTGCGCCTCAATGTAAAAGTTATTTCAACGCATGTGTCATTCTGCAGGAAGATCCAGAGGAGAGTTCTCGCCAATTATGTACCAACACAGACAGCATGTAAGATAAATACACTTCACTTCTCATATCACACAATTCACACACTTCAGTACCGTTGAAACACATAAAATACTCTAAACAAGTGTTTCCCAACATGGAGAGTTGTTCATAATAACTTTATAATCGACGCGGTTGTTTCCTGCAGGGCCTCCCGTCAACACACCAACTAAACATGTGACTGGTGGTTGTGTGTGTGTGTGTCTGTGTGTGTGTGTGTGTGTGTGTGTGTGTGTGTGTTCACCGACTGGAACAAACGTCTAAACAGCAGCAGAACTAGCCGGCGCTACTCGACTGTCGCCATAGCAACGTGGGTTGGTGTGAATCCCATCGTTGGCGCGGTAATGATCTGAGTGGCTCGGAGGGTTGTGCCTGAGCGGATCCTCGGGGGAATCTGCGACGTATCGATGTGTTCTCGCGCTAATAGATCTGCGGATGTTTGCGGGCAGCGGGGGACCGGCAGGCTCAAGTGTTAAGAGGGGGAATTTTAATGGGAAAGTTTGGTAAAAATCAATGTTTCTTTGTCCACAAAACAAGGAGCCGGCCGTTGGCGTTTGAAGACGGCCAGGAACCAAGTGCTTTTGCGGCGGACACGCCATGAAGCCTGAGGAGATCCATAATGAAGCGATTTTGAGAAAAGAGTTGAACTTCATTTTCCAGCTGGTGAAAGAGAAAACGCTAACAAGCTGCTGCAGGTCAGCCGCGGAGCCGCGAGCCGTCAACAGCCCGTTAAGTCATTCGTTTGTGGAATGAGAACAAATAATGGGCCAAAGGAATCCGGCCGCTGACTGAGGGGATGCGAGGGAGAAAAACCATGACGCTGCCTTCGCGTCCACCAAAGCCTCCATCTTTAATTTAAAGGGCCGATCAAACCGCAACGCCCCGCCCACATCGCCAGAGTACAACCCGCCTCTTAGTAACGTGATGTAGCAAAGCCCGCCTCTTGCTTGATTTGATTGAAACATGGCGAGAGGCGGGGGCGGAGCCGCGAGGAACCTACGATGTTCGCTGGCGTCGTGGTTTGAGCTGGAGATACTGCAGGAAGTCACGGTGTTTGGAATCATTTCGGGCCTCTTCCTGGTGCTTTCAGGGTCACTTTTCTCGTATGTTGAGTGTCGCTCTGACACAAACACTTCCTGTCACACGAGTCGTAGCCGACGAAGCCCTCTACAGGTATCGGTATGTTTTCTAGAGCCCCACATAGACCCTTGTCATCTAACAAAGGGGTGAACACATAAGCCTCTTATCGGGCCCTTCAGCTGAACGGATTTGTTTTCCTCTCTGGGGAGGAACAGCTTAGGAGATCTGTATCTTCAGACCATCTACTCCATCATTGAGGAGGCGTTAAGAAACTCCGTGAACAATTCACCAACGGGTGTTTTTGTGTGGTGTTAAGATCTCGATCTCCAGATGTTGGTTGGTTCGTGTGCTCGGGCGACAAGGAAAGATGGTCGAGGGATTCTGAGTCGGGTGCGAAAACAAAACAGGGCAACCAACGGCACCGTTGGTGTTTGAGTTCTGTCATTTCCTCAATAATAAATACGCATTACTGCCTTTGATATGGAAAGGACATCTTTACGCTCCTCTTCAAATTTAAACAAATACTTTGTACAACAGCGCAGCACCTGCTGCACAATCCAAACAACATATGAAAGGAGGTGATTGCTTGTGATGGGAGGTGTCACCTCCAGACGTGTGGCTCATTCACAAGCAGCGAGCTTCTCCAGGATCCCTCAGACAGGAAGTCACACGTCCACTTCCTGCGCTCCGACACAAAGATTCAAAGGTTATTTTGTTGCATCTTTCTGTGAGTAAACAGCACGTTGGGTTTTACACTGACGCAAAAAGATCATCCTGTAATGAAGAGAAGCTCCAAACCGGAGAAAATGATCCTTTAACCACATGTGCATTGAATGTTGAATACATGTAATAACTTTATGTATAATAAACTATTAAACACTACGACTTTATCTACAATATTCAGGTTAACGGTTAATTACTCTTCTGATTCCCACCAACGTCAAAGAAAACCAGAGCTAAAGAAGGGAAATACAAAATGTGTTACAATGTAAGAAAATATCAAAGAGCTTCACCCTCATTTAACCAACATGCAACACCCATAAAACACACCCTGTCCGAAGGTCTTCACACGTCTTCACACGTCTCAGGGCTTCTGGAATCAAAGCAAAGGGCCAATGAGTTTGTTCGTTCGGGTCAAAGACAGAAGCTTAATATTTGTGATCTGACATGAAATTGTAACCCAACCAAATATCGGTTGCCGCCTCCCGGCTTCCTTCCTCTCAGCCGGTTCCAAAGCGTTTCCTGTACTTGAGTGAAGTGGAAATTGTTCATGGAAGGCAGATGATCCTTCCGAAGCTTAGTAATGTATCACAGTCATACGGCTGCGCCGCACGTCCACGCTCTCTGAGGAAGCCTCCAGCAAACCCCGAGTGAGACATTATGGGGGAAATCCGCTGTGCACCGGCTTTGATGCACCTCTCTCAACACAGGAACCCAGAGTTTAATATGAGGCCTTTTCCGAAATGAGAAAAACGCATCACGGTGAAACAATTCCTTTGCAGCGTGGCCCCCGTGGCAGGAAGTACCATGGGTCAAATGCAGACGGTGGATTCCAGCATCACTTCGCCCCATTGGAGGGAAATTAAATTGCAATTTCTCTTTTATGTGATGCATTATTTTGTGCATCCAGAACACATTTACCTCAGACACTGATCATTTGTATTTGGAAATAACTTTTTATTTTTAGGCTTTAGGTAAACTGAACTGGCTTCCCTCTCACCAGCAGAGAGCTCCCCCCCCCCACACACACAAAACGAAAGATAAACACAATAAACCTTCTACTCATTCACTGTCAAAGAGCCCGACGGCGTAACGAGGCGGTGTGAGCTGCATCATGGAGCTTCTTTAACTGGAAAGACAAAGTTCAACGTGAAGCTAAAACGGGCAGGAAACATTTACTCTGTGGACGATCTCTTTTGTTTCCTGTTGTTTTAGAAGGAGGTGATAAACTAGACGCTCTGAGTATTTGACTAAACCTTGATTCATTTGCTGCAGCAGTAAACAGAAGTTCTTGAGTTCCGTCGCCACCTGCGTGTACGAACCCATGTCAGCTATAACGTAATGTAGAGTACGGAGAAAAGCTGCAAGGGGGTTCAGCTTCTGTACCAAGTTGTTGTGTGGCAACAAATTGAACCACATTGACCTAAAAACAGGCAGCTTGAGACAATTATAGCAGAAAAGTGTTAAAATAACTAAAATATTAACTAGCATCCTGTTTACCTAAATGACAACATCTTTGTCAGCAACTCACCTAATAAAGAGTGACAAAGATCCATGTCGGAGTCACATGACTCCCAATTATCATGTGACTACCACTAGTCCAATGCTTCCTTCATCAGCAACTGGCGTGACTACTAATAATGTGGTCTTGTGTTCAGCAGCTCAGGTAACTATCAAGACTCGTGAGACGAGCGCCGCATACGTCTCACGCTGTCTTCCAGGTGACGTAGTTGAGAAGATTGGTGTCAAACAGGAAGAAGAGTTAGTCCTCATGTTCCACCATGAAAACAAGTCAGATCATGCTGCATCTGATCAAAGGCTCCCAAAGCAAAAGCTCTGTCAGATATGTTGAACAATGAGTTGAGGAACAACCTCCCAAACTGGTGGTTACACAAGCCTCCCGTCCCGAAGCCTTCAAAGAGCCAGGCGGCGTAATGAGGGGATCTCTCCGTGCAGCTGGAGCTGAGGTCCCCTGACAGACAGTCGCACGTCACGAAACAAATCCTGCAAAATGAGGTCGACAGCAAGACTAGAAGCATGTTGATGGCTCTTTACGGTAACGTAATGACAACGCCTTTGTGCTGACTCTTCTCCTGCAGGGCGAAGTATCGCCGTGCAGACACAATGGCTGCCGTTCATAGTGTGACCCTCTTTCCCAGTGGAGGAGGACACTTGACAAGAGTTAAATAAAGAGTGAAGGCAACTCCCAAACTACTGGCACTGGTAAACTGCATTAAAATAGGATTAACAACTATCAATATCAATTTAACAAACGAGGCCCTGAAAGCATTTTATTTGCTCCATTCAACGTGACGAGCAGAGACCTTCCAGAAAGTGGAATCCGTGGAGTGGAACTCGTGTCCCAGGCTCTCGTCCACCGGCCCTCTGCTTCTTCATCGTCCATCATGGAGCGTCGCTGCCGTCACGACCTTTGGCTGGTTTGTTTTCAGAGGATTCCTCACACGTGATTGATGACTTACTTTTCTATTCACCTTCAGAAGCAGTGCATTCCCAAACAATGACATGATATCCAAGATAAATAGATGGTGGTGGAATTAGGAAGAATACCATCATTTAAAGGTTAGATACCATTTAGTGCCCTTGAGATTTACGTCATAATTCCACCAATTATTGTGCTAAACACGTCGTACGTAATTCTATTATACATCTTAAGATTTTATGTATTAAAAGAAATACATGCAGGCATTGTTACAAATGGGAAAACTGGAAATCTGCTCACTTGACTTCCTCATCATAACCTCTTTGGATTTGAGTTATCTTTGCACCAGAGCGGTGACTGAAAACGTGTGGAGCCTTTATTTAAGCAATAAGGTACGAGAGGCTGAACTTTATCGTGCAATAATGGTTTGAGTGTGTTGTTAGACGCGCAGCCAGCGACACTACAAATAGTAAGTAAATAGCTGCCATTCGGCACAAAATAGTTGTAGCCACCAAACGTTGCGTATCGCATTTCAGTCTAGAGAAGAATAGTCCCGGTGTAAACAGCAGTGGGCCAGTGGGAATTATATTTTATTTATATATTTTAAACTTTTTATATGATTTCATGATGTATGAGTGTCTAAAACACTCTGCAGTAATTTATTCTGTGTCTGAAAAACTGCTCAAATGAGCTGCAAATTCCCAAAAATGTCCTGTGGAGTCCCGATGGGATGAGAAAGTTAAGGAAACAAAACAATAATCAACAGGAATAGAGGAAGACTTGTGCAGCTGACTCATTAACAGTCACAGCTCATTAGGGCCGGCGTAATCAAAATTCAGGAACCACGCTGGGCTCCCATCCAATTACCAGTGTTGCAGCAGCATAATGAGAGCAAAAACAAGGTGTCAGTTGAAAGGACGAACAGGTATCCAATATGTGCACCAAATAACCTACATCATTTAGTCATTGCAGATCTGGGTGCCAAACGTAGCAATGTAACCACTTAGATGTAAAAGGACAAGTCCAACATGTTGATGTGCACTAGGGACAACATTAAATAATATTCGTTCCATATTTCTTGTAACATGCTTACGTTTGCTCATTAGCAAAATACACGGCTGAGACTTATGGGATTGTTATTGGTGGTGCAGGTTTGTAGCAGGTGGCATCCTCCGGTTTCACTAAGTGAGGCTTGTGTGAAAGTCTTTAAAACCTGAACGGTCTGTAGTGACCAGCAGGGGGCGACTCCTCTGCTCCCATAGACGTCTATGAGGAAATGACTCTACTTCTCTGTAGTGACCAGCAGGGGGCGACTCCTCTGCTCCCATAGACGTCTATGAGGAAATGACTCTACTTCTCTGTAGTGACCAGCAGGGGGCGACTCCTCTGCTCCCATAGACGTCTATGAGGAAATGACTCTACTTCTCTGTAGTGACCAGCAGGGGGCGACTCCTCTGCTCCCATAGACGTCTATGAGGAAATGACTCTACTTCTCTGTAGTGACCAGCAGGGGGCGACTCCTCTGCTCCCATAGACGTCTATGAGGAAATGACTCTACTTCTCTGTAGTGACCAGCAGGGGGCGACTCCTCTGCTCCCATAGACGTCTATGAGGAAATGACTCTACTTCTCTGTAGTGACCAGCAGGGGGCGACTCCTCTGCTCCCATAGACGTCTATGAGGAAATGACTCTACTTCTCTGTAGTGACCAGCAGGGGGCGACTCCTCTGCTCCCATAGACGTCTATGAGGAAATGACTCTACTTCTCTGTAGTGACCAGTGACCATGGTCTCAGTCTCTAGTTTCAAGTCCTCTTCAATACAACATGATGTTCATTTAGTAAGTTATGGTCCATTTAGAGTCAGACAGACCATAAAGCAGGGGACGCTGTAGGGCGGGGCTACACGCTGATTAACAGGTGTCTAATAGACCATAAAGGAGAGGACGGGTCCACTTCTTACATACAGCAGGATATCTAGTCATAATTCAGTAGTAAAGGAAAGTATCTTTACAACAATAATTCTAAGAATGTCTTTAAAACACATATATAAATGTATATGAAGTGTTTTACTGGGGGGGGGGGTCACATGTTTTCCTCTGATTTATGAACTAATGCTTCAAGTCCTTCATGTGTTCACTGCTGAAGACGACAGCGCAGCTCCATATGTAATATTTCCCCATAGATCTATATTACTTCACCATTAGCTTGGATAAAGACACAAATGGTTTTATGTTCCAGAGAGGAGGGTGGGGGGGGGTCTGTGGAGGCTGTAGCCAAGAGTGGAATGACTACTGAGCCTGAGAAAACAAAAACCTCCCCACGGAGGTCTGCGTTAAAAATGCAGCCAATACTATTCATAGATGGTTGAGGGAACACAAGTAGCAGGCTTATCCTAACAAGGACACACACACACACACACACACAGGCTAAAACAAACACAAACAAACACACATCCCAGCAGACGGGGAGAAAGGTCATTCTTGTTTTGAGAGAAAAGAGGGTGTTTTCTGAATTTACAGTAAGCTACACGCATGAAAATGCCACGTGTCGCTGTCACAGTCAGAGAGACAAAGGATCCTCTGGATCGTGGAGGCCGGATCCTCCTTTTGGAGTTGGATCTTCTTCTCTCTGTTTATCCCACTCGGCCCTCTGGGCGGCGGCGAGCGGCTCGGGACGCAGCACCGTCCCGTAGCTGCTCCTCGAGACAAAAGCCCGGCTACGATATTATGTAAATTTCAGATCCGTCTGTCGGACTGCTGGCGATGATTAATTGCCATCTAACCAGAGATGCAGAGGTGTAATGGTCTGGGGACCTCTTTTATTCATGTGTTTCTCCTGGCAGCGGCAGTGATGCACCAGTGTACACGTACCTGGTAAATGAATGTCAAGGGTTGCAAAATGGGAGATATGCCGATAAAGACATAATATATCCCACCAATAGGGTCATCAACTAAAATAAGTAATTAACTAAAATATAAAATATGTAGTTCTGCTGATTATATTCCCGTTGCATAAATCATAAGTGGTGTTTGTTTGGGAAATCATAAATTCATTGCATACATATTTAAATACACATTTGCTTTTTGTGGAGGGAAGGGATGTGGCTCCAGCTTCCTGTTGGACTTCAACAATAATACGTCATCCCTGCAGATCGCATTAGCAATAAACAGTGTGACAGCATGATTAAGCTAATGTTATGTTTGTTAATAAACCGGCTAATGGAGCCACAGGCGGCAACAGGAAGCAGTTTCACTTCTGGCTGGAGGGGGATGGTGACACAGGACGGGTTTCCAGCAGGTTTCAGAGGGAAGAACCTCGGCCGTCACCAACATCAGCGGGTGGCTTTAAGAGAATCTTTTGATTTCAGCAACTTGTCGTTCAAAAAAGAAGTTTCCTTCTGTGCAGGAGATCATCCTGACTGAGGAGGAAGCGTTTGGTTCGTCGTGTCTGCCGCTCTGCTGCAGGAAGCCAATGAGCTTCCATTGACTTCCTTCTTTTCCTTTACTGAGTCGTGTTGACCTGCGGATTGTCGTACCATTTCTTTTCTTTCCTTACGTCCTCCAAACAATTTGTATTTTTTACTTTGTCCATGAAAACATGTTGACCAGAGTACCTTTGGGTTGGTTTGTTTTTATTTCCATCACCTACAACCCCCCCTCGTGCCCAAAACACCTGCAGCAAGAAACTACATTAAAAATCAAATCAAAAGTTAAAGAAGACAAAGAAGGGGGGCGTTTCTCTGTGGATGCTTGTTGATGTTCATTCATGTAGAAATCATGATGCATCTGAAACATCCTGTATTTGTTGAGGACTTTATACAACAACAACAACCGTAGCCGTCACAGCGTGAAAGCTGACACAAGCCGGAGCGTCGTGACCACTGAAGACGAAGCCCTCTTCATCTCGCCGATCGATGTGTGGAGAGCTGGTCTGACTTACGAGGGCTTTTCGCTCTGCTGTCGTACTGCAGCATCTGTCCACCTTTAAAATAACTACAAGACATATAGACATTATCTTCAGCTCCGATAGTTATCCGCACTGATTTAACGCAGTTAAACTTGATTTATTACTGCAGTTGTTTCATTTTTGTTAGCGGGATGAGATTCATGCTTCTGTAAATCGTGTCGAACCAAACAGCCGTAGCTCTGTTAGCGACAAAGAAAGAAACAGATTATTTGCAGCCCAATTTTCTAACATGCGTCATTAATAATACGGTGCAGAGGAGGTGAAAAGAGGAAACTCCAGATGTGAGTTTCACATCGATTCGAAAATGTATTGGAGAAAACTGTATTATATCTATTTTGCTTTAAATGAAAAATGTACATTTCACTCATTATTTTATGGAATAAGGGGCACAAATTAGACCAACTGGTCACGAGGGCACCAAGTCGGGAAGTTAAATATTAAAATGAATTTCAATCTTTCATTCATCGCAGATTGAAACCTTTCCTCAGCAGGGGACGAGTCTCCGCCGGGAGCCGACGTGGTCACGGTTCCCCCGGTTGCATCTGCCTGTTTTCTACGGGAGCCCAGAGAGGAGGAACCAAACCTCTGCACCTGGAGGAGGTCTTTGGGAGTCTGGATTCTCCCTCGAAGGCCACCGCCGTAGTTCTCTGACTTCTCTGTTTGTTGGAAACCGAAGACCACGTCTATTTGGTCCTTTCGCGTCCCGTCCCCTCAGCACCCTGGTTACATCCCAAAAAGCCGTCACGTGACCCAAAACACAGATCCGAGCCGGTATCCTTGACTACCTTGAGAGAAACACAACAGGATGCACAAAGGGAAATGATTGGACTCAGCGGCCATCTGCTGCCTGCTTCAGAGGTCCCCTCTGCAACCCTGCTGGACCTCCACAGAATGTTAATTAGGGAGGAAGCAAATTGCTGCTTGCGAAATGGTCACAGATGGGAGCCACGAAATCAAGTGGAAGTCCAGCTGATAAAAAGGATTGGAATAATCACTCCTTTGTTTCTTTCCCCCCGAGATTGAGCACCACGCTCTCTCCTGCAACAGAGCTCTTTCCTTAACGTTTAATTTGTGTCATCCCACTTATTTCCCTCCCACAATGAAGGTTATTCTAGAAACAGCTCCTTTTGCATTTCTAGTCTCAGGCCCTGAGTGTGTGTTGGATTCAGATTCATTGCAAATGCTAAAGCCCACGAGATATGAGAAGAGACCAACATTAACATTACCCAGAACGAAGAAAACAAACTGCTGTTTCACTTTTCAACTTCCTGTTCTGACTAGAAACCAGCGCCATGAAAGAAAGAACCGTTTCCCTCGGGAGGATGGGATTGATAAAGTGGATACAAGATGCAACAGAAGGGAATTTAATGCCAATGGAATCGTAGATGTGAAGCAAAGTGAACAAAACAAGAGATGAGTTAGTGGCTTCGACCTCAAAGTCAATCTTTTTCTCCCCTGATCACATGTGATGAATCGTGACTTCCTCTCATGTGAACCAGTACGGCTCCTACTTATTATGGTCTGGATTCAAAGGAGCAGATTTGTTATTCTTCTGTTTTCATCTTCCATCTCGAAATTCTTGACGTATTCCAGGCTGAACACACGCTGCCTCCCTCGTTGTTCAGCCGTCTTTAATGTCACAGTGCTTTGCATTGTGGGTATTATCTAACTAGACTAGACTAGAGAAATGAGGATTGACAGATAAATGGTTGCATTCAAAGTCACTTCAGTAAAGTTGACAAAGGTAAAATACAATGATATGTGGTGGAATAGGATCTCGTAAAATAATGACTTTTTGTTCTTATAGTTGAAGAAATAAAGTTATGAGAGGAGCAGCGACAAAATGGAGACTCATTTAAACTATTGACATACGCAGCTAAAATACATAATTCATTCTACTTTTGCCAATAATGATTTTCATTCAAAGCAAACGTTTAAAGAAAAATCCAAATTTAATTCCTCAGATTGAAATTGTGCTTTTGTGTATAAATAACCGATAAGGACAATAAGTCAAACACAACATCAATGATTTTGATGGTTCACGCTGGCTTCAGACCGAGGATGAGTTATTGTTTGCAATGGTAGTGAATTGCCGATACAATTAACATTGTTTGTTTGTTTTTCACACACTCCTTCTTCCTCGGTACCTCAGTGTTCGTATTCTATCGACCCGTCGAACATCTCGCCTGCTCGCAGCAATCACGGCATGAAATGAATGAAGGTTTGGCTCCATCGCCGGGGAAAACGCACCCAGCAGAACAATTAAGAAAGGATCTCTGAACCGATTCCATCACAAAGTATCGGAATAGAGTTTTTATTTGGTAAAATAAACTAATTAGAGCGTTGTTCACTCTGAGCCTCAGGGGGACCTTTGATTGGCTGCATGGATGTAATGGTGATGATTCACCTCCCCGTCTTCTCGCCCCCCTCCCACCCGCTCAAACAGGCTAATTGTTCAAACCAGCCACGCGCTTCGCAGTCACATCGCCGAAAGCAGCCGCCGTGAAGCCATCTTTGATTTAGGGCGGCGCCGCTGAAAGGAAGTGCGCCTTCCTCACGCGGCCACTTCGCCCCACAGATGTGGTGCATTAAGTGGGAAAATATCTGTTGCATGAGCGGAAATAATAAATTGTGAGCTGCTGCTTCAGCGAGATGTCGCCTTCAGCCCCCCAATTAGCCCCAAATGGGCGGCGTGCGTTTAATGAAGTCTTCCAACAGCCTCGTTTCCATCGTGTTTACGGCGCTCTGATTGGTGGTGTCACGGCGCTCAGGCTGCCGCCGCTCGCTCCGCTTAGCCGGAGGGAAAGTAGACACTGTACCAACATCTTGAAGGGGCGGGAGAGTAGATTTGCGTGAGTCTGTGTCGTGATAATGATGGTATTAAAAAATGATTGAAAGAAGCGTCGCAGGCGATCAAGCGGAGCTTCACTCTGTAGGACGAGAAGATCCCACATTCCTCCCTTCGGTGGATTTGTTATTATTGAATGATATTCATATTTTTATATAGTTTCATGTGATTTGTATTGTGTATCTTTATATATATATGTATTGTATATATATATATAGATATATATATATATATATATATAAAAATTCATCATTTCATGTGTTTTCTCACTATTATTCTTCAAACCACAAAAAATGAAATTTTTCATTTTCTCTTTGATTTATTTTACAGTAATAAATTATTACTAAAGACACTTTTGGTGACTAAAAATATCTTTTGAGACGTTCTTGGGGTAATTTCATGAAACCATCGTTCTCCTTATGATAAGTTTAAGTCAAATATTTGTTCTGGAGTCGCTGAGTTCTTGTTTATTTCTCTCGGTGACATTAAGGAACCTTGTTTCCACTTCCCCTGGTCTCCGGCGTCGGCCTCTGAAGTCCTCGTCCAGCTTTGACCACACAAACTGTGTCAGTCTGTGATTGAGTGGCTGTGACAGAGAGCATTGTGGGACGGGCAACAAAGACACCTGCGTGTCAATCAATCACTACGCAGGTGAGCCGGGCCCAGCAGTGCTCCTGAGGGGCGGAGCTACCGACGTGTTGCACGCTGGACCGCCTCCATCACTGCTGTGACACAATAGGAATTTAAACCATCTTCACTTCTTAACATTGTCATTGAAACCACAAGGGGTGTGTGTGCGCGCGTGTGTGTGTGTGTGTGTCTGTGTGTGTGCGTGTGGCTCGTCAACGTAACAACATAACTTAACAATGTAATGTAACTCCAATGTAACGTTCTTAACATGAACGTGACATATTTCAATGTACGGTGAAAAACAACGTAACAGTTTAACAACAACAGAGATCCTTCTGTAAAACCATTGAATGATTTTTCTATTAGTGTAACTGTAGTGTGACTGCTTTTGGTGTCCCAGCGTCCTGGGTGAAGGTTCTGGACCGTGGACAGATGATTCCATGTGATATTCTATCCGAGCACGCGGCTCCTTCTCGGTTTGTATCTCCTCACGTGGTCCATCAGCAGCAGTTTGGTATTAGCGTGTTTGAGATGCCCTCTCACCACACAGCCTGTGGACCTTCACTGGCTCCAGACCATTAAGACTCACAGGCACTGGGAGATGAAGCCATGTTCTCTTTGATTAGCTTTAATGATTTTCAATAATATCACCATTTCGCTGGAGACACATTTCTACCTGCAGCTGCTCTCTTTTTGTTTGGTTGATGAATGTGATCTTTGACTCTGTGAGCTTGACTGTCTGTGCTCGTCTAGATGGTCTACTAGACATAAAAATGAAATATATGCCAACGGATCCAGGCGGATGTCCTCTCGTCCCTCGGTTGGTTGAAAATGGAGATGTCTGTGATGAGAGTGTGCAGGCTGTGACAATGAGCAGAGGACGCTTCCCTCAGCTGCTCTATTTCTCAGCGTTTTCCCTCCTGTTCTTCTCATCTTCTAAACATCGTTCAAAGACCTCGGAGCTTCCAGCGATGTCGACAGGCAGTGAATAAGTGTTTCATGTTGTCTCGTGTAGACTCTCCACCAGGTGACCTGACCAACACTCACATAATGAAGTCATCCTTTTCTCACCTTTTGACTGAACGCTACATTCCGCTCATCCATATTAATGTCGGCTCTTTTGATCACGTCGTTGTTCCTACTGCAATGTAAAGATCAGAGCCCCAATATGAAAACCGATGGGAAGGTCAGCTACTAATGAAGAGGTCAACATGAGACGGATTGACAGTAACACACTCCGCTGCCTGTTGGATTCATGAGATTCATCTCACATCTGTGTTGACGACACTTTTCTCATCTCGCCGCAGTCCAAAGATCAAATGTTCCATCAGACGTGAGAGCGCTGAGCGGGGAAGGTGATCCGGGCAAAGCGTCCTTTCTCCACATGAGTCCTGTTTCTCCACATGAGTCCTGTTTCCCCACGTCTCCGTCCTCCTGTCCCACCTCCTGTCTGCTCCTCGACGTGTCCCTCAGGCGCAAAGGCCCCTTCCATTAGTCTGATTCCACAACGGGACACACGTCCTCCCTCCACCTTTCTGCTCTGCAACCTTTATCTGTCCCTGAGACGGCTGTCCGTCCCCCCCGGATGGAAACATGTGGATCAGATGTCAAACCTTTGTCTTTTTTTGTCTTTTTTCAGTCAGATACACAAAAGAGTTTTTTCACTTTTATCCTCTTCTTCTATTTTCATAAAACCCAGAGACACGTGATATTTCAGTCCAGTAATTCACTCCAGCAGGTTTCCACTCGCTTTGTGTGACCTGTAGTACACACATGCACCCACATGCACCCACATGCACCCACATGCACCCACATGCACACACATACACTCACGTGCACACACGGAATTCTTCTCACTCTTCCTTCCCGTAACCTGCAGAGTGACTCCAGCCGTTCCCTCTTCCCTTATTGTTCTCTCTCTTCCTGCAGGAGTCACTTGGAGGCGATGGGCATGAGGCGCCCGGTCCAGACAGCGGTGAATGCACGTGCACGTTCTCGCTGTCGCTCCTCAGTGACTCTGGAGCTTCCTGCCACAGCGGAGGAGGCAGGGATCCGGCCGGCAGCTCGTTAGATGCGCGGCCCGTATTCTGCTCCCGCAGTGGACGGTACAGAAACACACGTCACACTCGCAGGAGTCTTTGCAGTTCAGTCGGGCTTGAAATTAATTTCCAACGTCTTTACTACAGAATCCAGCTGGGCGGAGAGGGACGGAAACTAGAGGCAACGAATCACTGACGTTAATAATCATAAAGATTAATAATAATGATTGTACTGCAGCTCTGTGCTGCCAATGGAAACAACGTTGTCTCACAATAACTAACGTCAAGGCACAGCAGAAAACGGCTCCCTCAGGGGGGTCGGAGGGTTACATCAGTGATCCTGTGACCTCCAACTGTTTGTAGGAGGAATGGAACTGTTTTGTTTGAGCGAGACGTTTTCTTCATATGATTAAGTTCATAGGATTAAGTTCATAGGACTTAGTTTAGATCCCAGTTGGTTGATTTGGAGACAGCTGTGCTGACATGAAGAACCCTCTCATATTCCAGAAGTCATTACTGAAGGTACACACACAAATATCTGCATGAACGTAGCGCAAATAAAACTAAAATGAGCTCCTTCTGAACTCTATTCCTTCATTTATATTATAAAACAGTGCTTTATGCTCTACAGCGTGTGCAGCAGCTGATTCTCTAGTCGATTTGAGTCATTTCTGTCATTAACCTTATTACACAGAAACACAAACATGCTGCAGTTCGGTTCTGTTATACGAGCGAATGCTCGCAGCCGAGGTACCGTTTTATTATGCAAACCACAGCAGCAACATATCAGCCCTCCTGCAGGGAAAATCCTCCCGTTCTCTGGGGCCTGATGCAATGATCGACGACTCCATCACTCCTCCTCGTCCTCGCATTCTGCCACCAGCTGACATCAAGTGGAGGACCAGCACGCCTTCTGACCTCGCGGCCTCACCTGTCGACCAGCGTGACCATGTGATAAGAACAGTGTGTGTCACCACGGCTGCTTCTAAAGGTTCACCGTGGCTGAGAACCAATCAAATGTGTCTCTTGATGAGACGCAGGATCTGACGAGAACAACGTTGTTTTAGAAAAACAGCGGAGAGCATCAGTGAGATGATCAGATCACACATCGTTGCGCTTGAGGCTTCGGTGCCAACGCGCCGGTTGCTGTTGAACTTCCACGACATCACGCAGCTCGACCAGGACCTCCATCCGAGCTGACGGAGCCTCCTGCAGAGCCCCCGGGGGGGATGAAGGATGGAGGAGAGTAGACACACAAGAGGTTTTATCAGTGGAATGTAGGAACCTGGTCAGAAGAGCATTCATGTCACTCGAGTCTCTAACTTTTTATCTAAAAAAAACATGAAAATGTGTTAAAATGTATGTGATGCATTTATTAAATATGATTGTGACTCATCGTGTGTTTCATCATGAATCGTCCTCCAGCAGAACCATCAGGCCTACGCTGTCATTTGTGCCAACGCAATGTTGGAATCAGATCTCCAGATTACTGTGACATTTAGTGAACGCGGAGATGATGGCTGAGGTTCAGTCACCGGGGGATTTACCAGTTTGTCCACGAACACCTTAAAGAGCTCAAAAGGAACCTCGTGATTTTAAACGCAATCTTTTTTAAACTCAGCATGAAAAGCTAATTAACCCATGTGCAGGTGAAGAGCGCTTCTCTCGGCGAGATGGGACGCCGGCCCCGGGGTCTTATGGGTATTAGTGGAAAAGCTCAGGTGTCACATGAACGTTGATCCTGGGTCAGCGTTTTAAATCCCTCCAAACTCGTCAGGATTACAGCTTTAGAAACGGAATAAATGTGTCGCCGGCTCTGAAGGGGATCTCCACGATGTGGACTACACACACACACACACACACAGACTGAGACACACATCTAAATCCGTATCTCCACCTTTCAACACCTTCACACTCTCAGCTGGTCCAGAAGGGACAAAGGGTCAGTGGCCCCCAGAACCTCCAACTCTGACCCGGAAGGAGCTCCACCTCGTAGTTTGAACCCTCGTAGGGCTCTTTGGGGTCTTCTTAGAAAGGGAGAACTTTTCATAAGAGTCCTACCTGGAACTCCTCCAGAAGGCTCTACGTAGATGTGCTGTTTTATTACAAGGATTTCATCTAGAACCATCTAGGGTTCTCGTCATGAAACACAATGAAAAGAATATGAACAACTTAAGCAATCACACTTCCAAAATTCTTCGTTTTACATCTTTAGGAACCATTGCTTCTTTCTTACACCTGGTCCATGCTGAGTTCTCGGTTTCAGGTGGAAGCGCGGATTGGTTTCTCCATCTAGACACATGTGTAAATACACGGTAGAAATACGGTAAATCCCTCTTTACAGAGGCGAGTACACGCAGCTCTGCATTCCAACGATGTTCACCTCAAATACTGTCCACACGAACATTTCTCACAAATGATCCGGGGCACTTTTTTAGTTTTGTTTATGTTGTTAATGAGTAGTACCTCATTAAAATGTTTTAAACCAGCACAGAGGAGAAGTAATAATTCTTCTGCAGGTGAAAATCGGTCTGCATATTCAGGTGTACACTGGTCGCCATTGGAAACGCATGATTAACGATGTGAATACACAATAACCAGAGTGAGACGAAATAAATGGAAATATATATTGAAGAAAGATACTGTGGCACCACTAAAGCCTTTATGAGGCCCGGCTATTGTGGCCGATGACTCACCGGTGAACAAAAGATGAAAAAAGAAAGTAAGAAACAACCCAGAAGAATGCGAACGTGTCCCCCGCTGGCCTCGAGCCTCCGTGGTGACACGTCACTGAGCTGCTTTCTCTTCAGGGGGAGATGTCGACTCGCTGGGATCCACCCGAAGGTGCACCGCCCGTCCCAGTCAGAGAGAGGTCACATGACCTCTGAGCTACCGTTATCACAGTGTGATAATCATAATGGAACCAGTAATAAGTCTGTAATAAGTATGTGTGTAACATGCACTTCCATGTCCGATAAAAACGTGCCTGAGACCAGAGACAGACGCCGACGTCAGGTGCAAGATTCTGCCTCATAACTAAATGATATGTTTGCAATCCCTTCCAACGATCTGCCCCCCCCCAACCTCCCATTATAGGGCATCAGCCTAAAACCCAATGTGGCTGCATGTACAATATAAACTGTCTTGCTGCAGAGACCTACGTGTGTGTGTGTGTGTGTGTATGTGTGTGTGTGTGTGTGTGTGTTGTCTGCGCCCACAGCTGGCAGGGCGTTGGAGTCGTGCCCGAGGTCGTTGCAGAAGCGCTGATGCTCGCTGACTCCGGGGTCATGGACTCCGTTTAAAATGCCTCCTCACGAGGCCGAATCTGGAATGTTCCTTCAAATCGTCACCGGTATTCTATACAACTTAAATTGTGAGACAGTATCAACAAAACAATGTTAAACACGCATGAGTTATGTGATGGAAATGCTGATTGAAAATGGTAGTTGTACAAAACAATGTGAATATTAAAATAAAAGCTTTATTGTTAATTTTCCGCGTTTATTCATTAGGAGTCTCTGTCTTTGCGTCCCTGATGAATGTGAGCTCTGGTTTTGGTCTCCACCACCTCCAGAGGGACCTTTAACAGCTATATACCGTATACACATTTAAATATTCACACAAAACTATTTTACGAGACCAACCTATAAATATCACAGGGTGATGTGACTCCGGTCGGTCTGGAGCGTAAGGCCTCTCCCCCAGCATGGACGCCGCGGGCCGACATCCCCCCCCCCTTCGCACTCGCCTTGAAGCCGGTGTCGCCGCGTGGCGTTGGCATGGCGACGGGAAACAGGAAGAAGGACTTCAGTCACGTTTATTCTCCTTCACACATTGAAGCGCCCGACCCTCCCCGTCCTGTATCTCACCATCATATGCGTCTTTGGCATCTTCCATTCGTCTCCAAATCCCCCCCCCCCCCGTCCCCCCTCCTCACCCAATCCCACCTCCCACCCATCCATTCACCATCTGCCCCTGCTACCTTTTCTTCCCCTCCTCCCTCTCACCTCCCCCCGTGATGCCATGCGTGCTGCCTTATCACCCCCCGCCACGCTCTCCAATATCCTCCGGCGTCCTCCCATCGCTGAGGGTCGGGGGGGGTCCGTCCCGCTGGCGGAAGACTTCTCGTGAGTCTCTTCTTTCGTACGTCCCTCCTCTCCTCGTCTCCTCGCCACCGTCTCCTGGTCCATCAGTTCTAACCCGGTCTCTTCTGCATGTGCTGTTTTCACACGCGTGGCCTTCCCACGCCCGCAAACTCTCCTCCGAATAGATTCAGGCAATGTGCTTCCCTCCGCACCGCCTGCAGAGAAGGAACGGTGCTTTCATTCAAGACCGGCTTAAGATATGGCTTCCAGGTTTTTAAGCCAGACGGAGGTGCAGCGGCGTCTTCGTGGACGACCCATGATCCTGAAGTGCTTTTAGAGACGAGATCCTCTGGAACTGGTTGCGCACACAGATACACAAAATATCTCAAACTGGTCAGATAATGAAACAGTTCAATACTATTACTCTTCACCAACAATTTAACGTCATTTTTAGGATCTTACTTTAAAAATGGTTGGCATGTTCAAAGTGTGAAATGAAATGTAACATTTGGCGTTTTCTATTTGTTCAGCCGATTGTTGTTTTCAAGGACAGTGAAAGTAAAGAACTTTTTACTTTTAAACCCAACGTTTTATGGTTTAGAGATGCTCAATATGAAATTCTTAGCACATCTATTGTCTCCAAATGGCTCTGTATAAATGTGGCTATTGCTAAGCCGGTAATTTGAGGGCTAATATTGCAAACGGTGCATATAAGAGACTATTACATATACATACGTACGTATGTATATGTACGTATACATACGTCAACTTTAGAGTCAGAGAAGCTCTGAATACGTCATTCTGATGGATGACGACATTCAACACTCTTCATCAATGCCGTTAGCATCCTTTTCCATCATGTCGGCTCAGCGTCACGTGGTGCTTTGATTCCCTTCAATCCGTCACGCTCGGGGAGACGATGTGAGGGATTCTAACCTTCAACATGTCTGTGTTTGACTCGTGTCAGGCTCTGCAGCAAAATACACAAGAGATTGACAAAAGGTTTGCCAAAAGGTTACGATTTGAATGATGAAATGTTCCGTCGTGGACTCGAGGGTGAAACCCGCTCACGCTCTGTACAGCTGGCGAGTGTCAGCACGATGTCATCGCTTAAATGTTCTCGTGTGAGCCAACAGCGCGACGACGGAGCGCCTTGTAGCCATCTGGATGTTTGTCAGTGCACCACTAAGGCAAAAAGGTCATCACGCGAAACGCCGCCGCCTCTCGGCCACGAGGGGATGCAGAGTAACTCATTGTGTGAGTGAGTGCCGGACGGCGTCCGGTCAGACAACGCACGTTGACATTTGGCGCTTAGTAGCGCTTGAAAAGTGACCTGATGATCCATCATCACTCTTTGACTCTTCTCTTCTTTAGGGTGAAGAGAGAACAGCTAGAGTGGGATCATAGCGAGGGGTAAGACGGCGTCATAGGGTGGAAAAGGGCTGCGTCTTCAACCCTTGAGTTCGGCCATCTTGGTTCTTAGCATCTTGAGCTAAGTACGGTAAAATATACAATTATAAAGTGTCACCATGTGAAGCGTGAAACGGTTCTAGTCTTAAACTCCCCCCGTCTGTGTCGTGACCCTAAAGCACGGCGGTCACGATTTAAAGGTGGCCACGCCCCCCTGGGGGAGCTCGCATCACCAGATAACGGCCGAGGCAGACCGACCCTCGGGGGGGCTTCGTTACACGGACCGGGCCTCTGCCCGCTGTAGTTCAATAATAATCTCCCGTGCCCCCCCCGCCCCCCCGGCCGTGAGCTGGGCCGTGTATCTGTAAGCCGGCTCACGGGAGGGACGCCAGAGATAAGAATGAAGCGCGGCCCCAGGGGGGGGGGCGTCCAGATCCGCTCCACCCTCCTCTGACCAAAGGCCGCCGTGGACTGATGCGTTCTGTTGGAGGCGTGATTGTGGCCTCAGTGTGTGTGTGTGTGTGTGTGTGTGTGTGTCACGGCGTCCCCTCAGCAACAGACGCACTTGGCAACAAGGAACCAGCTGATCTCACGGAGACAGCTGTCTGTAGCAATGATTTATTACCCAGAGTGCACTTTGTTTCATAGCAGAGTGGTGCAGTAAATTAAGAGAAGAGGTACATGTTTTAACTAAACAGATATCACTATTAAACGCTCCAGTTTATCACTTACAATTGTTTTTATTTAAGACTTTTTATATTTAAATATGCAAATGAAGTAGTCTGAATTATTTCGATTTTGCACAGATAGACGTGTCGGATACCATTAAATCAATCAGAAAACTCAGCAGATATAAAACATACTCTTCTATATTTTAGCAACAATTTACTGCTGCTAAAGTGAATATTTCTGGATTAGAACCTATATATAAAAACTGACCTTTAAAGATGTGAAAATTATAATACAGAGAACCAATATATATGACAACTTTTAAGTTTTTATTTATAGTAAGTCAATTATTCCCTGTTATTGTTGAAGCAAATAATAAAATAATGTTTTTGCCCCGTCTTCATCTTGACCTCCTCGGTGGAAAAGCCGACATGAATCGTGGATCAACCGACTCAGCGGAGCTGCAGGGGTCCTTTTCGGGCGTTTGAACCCCCCACCTACGAGGGTACTGGTACGTTCTCCTCTGCTCACACGACTAGCCGACGAGAAAACAACTCAGAGAAATAACAGCACCAGGAATACATGAGTGCATTATTAAAGAGATGGAAAACTTAAACTCCTATGAAAGCCCCTCATGCACAAGAGCATCTGTTATGAGCCGCTGGGGGCTGCAAACACACCACTGCACCTATAGAAGGACTGCAGCCCCCCCACACATCCATGTGTGTGTTTACTGCCGTGCATCTGTGTGCCGATGTTCAGGTGCCTCCAGGGAAGCGTTGAAACAAACATCATATTTCGATAATCTACTACTTTAAGTCCCAGACCCCCCCCCCCCCCCCCCCGAGCGCTGAGACCATGAGAGGATCCGTGGGGGCTTCTGAGAGGGAACTTCCTGGCAGAGACCAGAACCAGAGCGATGCGGTTGCAGTTATCGTGTGCAACCCAACTCTGACGATGAGACCTCCAAACCACCAAAATGTCCTCATGAACTTTCATGACCTCGAGGTGAGAATTAGATAAACAAAAAGCGTGAAAACTCTCGGACTCTGTGACAGCAACCTGCCAATCACAGTAAGCCCGCCCTAAAGCACACTGCTTAGAAACAGAGATTAAGTCCATGAACTCATGTTTGCAACGTTTACTGAGGGAACAAAAGTTTCTCACGATCAGACTTCTTGTGGAAGTGGTGGAGTCGCCCCCTGCTGGTCAGTACAGAGAATGCAGGTTTCAAGACAGTGTAATGCCACAAGGAAGCAAATTTCCGAGTTAATTACAAAACTTCTGCTAGAACTTTTAAAGTCTGTGCACATTCAGTGTGTTCATTACACACCTGTAAAGTCATTATAGCGTATTTGTCACATAGATTTTCCATTCGAACCATCCAGGATCTGCAAGACTTCAATACTGCTCTGAGGGAGAATCCATTAAAGATAATTATCATTCGCAGCGTTGGAGGACATTTCCTGAACAGTTTTTTTTTTTTTCAAAACCAGGAAGTTGCAATAATTACATTTGTTCAAATAACCTGCAAGCACAAAACACTATTAATTAAAATGGTAAAATGGCTGGTTCCCACTTGCATCAAATATTTAATATATGAAGTTCCAACGATATTTCTAATTAAATATAGAGAGGAAAGTGTGTTCATCTTTGTTTTGCCAGGGTTTTATTTTGATGAGTAGCATCTCCAATGAGTCAGGGACATCTGCATGAGAAAGGGAAAAGCTTTGGATTTCACAGGGAAAACAAATTATGTGATTCAGACATTTACAGCTTTCACCGTCTCAAAGCCTGTGATTCACAACCACCAGCACCTTTTCTTTTAGGGGAATATGATTCACGATTGTAGCAAGTTTGGAAGCTTTCTACATGAAGGACAGGCGCCTGTTACAGATCCCCCATTGAGATTAGTTGCTGAGGCTGGATATCACCATATTATTATGTTCATCATTATCATAAATCCTGGACGACTCTCCGGTTGATCCTCAATGTTGCAGCACATGAACATGTGAGAACAACGAGGTTATTACGGCGCCATCACGTCCCGAACAGCCCATAATAATCCCGTTAGGGGCCGTTCACATGTTCAAAACATGTTCCCCTCCCATCGCTCTTGCTGTTGCTAAGCAACCAAAGCGTGGTCATTTTTGCGGTTCAAGCGTCGAAACCCAACCTGAGGATCTGTCAGGGTCCATTCGGCTCACCTTTCCACCCGACGTCGGGGCGTCGTGGGACGGATACGGTGTCCAGGGGACAGGATGACGACACAGGGAAGCCCTGCAATAAATCCATTGTCTTGTGCTCCGTGTATTATACATGTATACATACATGTACATACAGTCGGCGCCGCGGTTGCACCCTGAAAAATAGGCGCTTGGGCGGGTTTGCATTTTGTGATATTGATTGACTCTGTGGAGTCTTCTGTTGACGACGCCTGAGCAAGAAGAAGAAGAGGTGGACCACAGGAAGAGGACAGTAGAGGGACAGTAGAGGGACCAATATGGGTAAAAGGGGCCCGGCGGCTCAGTTCATACCAGGACAGAGAGGTGGTCCAGATGTTCTTCCCGCTCCAGAGAAGACACATGATGTCCTCCGTGTGTTCTGGGTCTGCCCGAGGAAAGATGCTTCCTGGTGGCTTCCAGGTCAGATGCTTGAACTACCTCCCCCCTTTCTTCTCTCTCTGAGCAGCCGCTTGTATCCGCCATCTTCTTCTCTCCGTCCCAAGCCGAGGCAGGAACTCATGACTCTCACGTTGCACTATTACCGTCCTGTGAGCAACAGCCTGATATGAACCAACGTCCCAACTAAGACGACGCAATTCACTGTTTCAGAATCAGTTATTTTTGTAATCACATGACGTAATCTTAAACTGAAGGTCACACTGGGCGAGCGGCGGCGGGACCAACGAACCAGGAGGCCGTAGTTTGTTCCCCATGTGTCAGGAGAAGGGAACGCCGTCGGTCTTTTAGTTTTATCCCAACCAATTACATCCCAGTGTTTTTGTTTGCGTTTCCTGTGAAGGTGGAAGTCTGATTTGAAATGACGGATCTACAAAATGAGAGGAAACCAACGCGCGTTCAAGAGGCTTGCAAAGTGAGGAGAAGCTTGAGGGCATCACGTGATCTGTTGGTTGGCCAAACGTCGGCAGGTCACATAGATTCACAAAGGTTTTAGCTCAAAGAAAGCAGATCAGAGGCCGTGTGAACCTCACGCCCAACCTGAACTCTTTAAAGGAACCTGCTCTCCTGATGATACTCTGACACCCATCAGGCTAATCACACACACACACACACACACATCTGAGGATCGCTGCTCTCATAAATAAATGAAAGCGACTCCTCCTCTCCGTCTCCCAGTTCATGTCCCTGTCCTCTCACTGCACCTCCTCCTCCCCCGGCTTCTCTTCCGCGGGTGAGAACTCATTCGCGATGGCAGGGGCGGGACTGTGAAGTCGAAGCCTGCAAATAACCACCCGCACACCGCCCGGGTGTTGCCATGGCGATGGTGCGTTTAGAGGCCGGTTGGATGTCTTCACTGAACGTGGATTCATTGTATGTTGTGCGGGAAGAGAAGAGGGGGAATTTTCATATTGTTTGTCTGGACTATAATATGATAATCATTTCTTTTCTAACGTTTACTTGTTGTGGAGTCTTTTAATGTTGTTCTACTTCATCTCATGTGTCCACCAGTGGAAATGTGTAACGGCTTCCCACTATAAGTGAGATGATTTCTCACATGTGCAGCCAGAAGTGATAAAATAAGTAAAACAATTCAATCACAGAAATGGAAATGTGTTGCCATGGTGATTTTCACCATATTGAACAGCAGTGGTAGAAGTTGTAGCTTTGTTGTGAATTGATTGACGTTCCTAAAAACCTCTGTTAGCTCGCCGTGTGATCATTGATTTGAATCACAGATTCTCAAACGCTGATAATTCCCCCGGTTTTGACGGTGAACTCGGCGATCGTGAATCATACTTTTCTCGCCCGAGAGCAAATCATCACATTAATCTACGTGTCACCGCTCGCTTTCTTCTTGCTGAAGTCAGTAGTTGGGAAGAAAGAACCTGTTGGTTGTTGGAGGAACTGGTTCCACCAGTGAGGAGCTTCCGTTTGAAGGTGTAGGAGAAGTTGGGAGGCTGCGAGCACTCGGACCCAGGGAAGGGGCGGGGCTTATGGACTTAACCTTACCTGTGCCCATGATTTGGTGGGCTCCTTTTTAAACGTGAAAAAGTCTATTAGACTTCACACTAAAAAACAACATGTTTTACACTTGTTGAGTTGATGGTGAAAAATAATATATTGAGTTCTAATTAGGATGAGAAAGCAGAGGTTTATATATGTACGTACATATCTACGTACCTACCTGCTTCTGTGGAGCAGACGTTGTGATGATCGGCTGGTTCCGATGCTGTGTGTCTAATAGCAGGCCGCCCGTTTAAGGCTTCAAACCAACGTGCACGGGATTGTTCCTGATGAGCTAAATGCTTTGTGTGAGTGGCTGTGACGTGCACTCTTCTCCAAAGGCTTATTTCATTTACCCTCACGGCGGCTTTCAGTGCATAACTTCCTCCGTGTGGCACAGCGGGACTTTTTTATATTCATCAGGGATTTGAAGCAAGAAAAGAAAAACTAAATCACTAAATGAAAGGACAAAGGAACATCATGCAGGCAATTCTTTCTACCGGAAAATCTTTTTTTTTCTCCCAGCGACAGACATGTTCGCTGTTATCAATGTGTTTTGTAAAATTGAAGTCTTTATTACTGGAAGGATGAGTGTTGAAAAGATAATCACCGCACTATAAATCTAGTTTCTTGTTTTAATCAATGATTCTTTCCTTGAAAAAAGGTAAAAAATACCATTAGTTATATAAAATGGGGGCTGAATAATAGTAAAAGACATGAACAGAAATGCCCAGAAAACTTTTTATCAAAATGTCCCCTGAAAGGGCAATTTGCCGCAGTATTGATCCTTTAATATGAAGTTTAGTTTTCAAACAGCCTAATTTTATTGAAAAGAGACCATACTGACAACATGTCTCAACAAGATTCCCATTTAGGGAATTGTGGTTCTAGTTGGAGTGAAACAGACCTTAACGCAGAGCGGGCTTGGGGGCGGGCTTACTGTGAAGGTGTGTTTGCCTCTCAAACCCTTTCAGTGTGTCTTCAGTTCACGGAACTCTTTTGTAACAGTGTGGATTTAATTCAGGATTCAAAACTCGCTCCTCTGGAGCGCTGGGCAAAAAGCCACTTAAGCCGTCAACACGAGCACTTATTTTTTGGATGATGTTGATTTCTAAAGGATGTCTAGTGCTTTAAACACGTAGCAGTTCTGCCACGGTTTCCTTTGAATGTTTTATTTGAATCATTTGTTATTATTATTAATATTATTGTTATTATCGTATCTTATTTTGAATTATTATGATGTACTAATTCTTCTTGCATGGTTTTTGGACTGATTTGGGTGCATAGAGACAGGAGGCGGCGTGTTTTCAGGTGTCTGATGAAGTCAGCCAGCAACAGGAGCAACAGGAGCAGCAGCCCAGCACGGCGCTTTAGAGACCAGCACCTTCTGGCTCAGCGATGGATGACGTCGCTCCCCTGCACGCCTCTCTGAAGCCTCACTGCAAAGCCTCACTGCAAAGCCTCGCTGCAAAGCCTCACTACAAAGCCTCACTGCAAAGCCTCACTACAAAGCCTCACTGCAAAGCCTTACTGCAAAGCCTTACTGCAAAGCCTCACTACAAAGACTCACTGCAAAGCCTTACTGCAAAGCCTCACTGCAAAACCTCACTGCAAAGCATCACTACAAAGCCTTACTGCAAAGCCTTACTGCAAAGCCTCACTGCAAAACCTCACTGCAAAGCCTCACTACAAAGCCTTACTGCAAAGCCTTACTGCAAAGCCTCACTACAAAGATTCACTGCAAAGCCTTACTGCAAAGCCTCACTGCAAAACCTCACTGCAAAGACTCACTGCAAAGCCTTACGCCAAAGACTCACTGCAAAGCCTCACTGCAAAGCCTCACTACAAAGACTCACTGCAAAGCCTTACTGCAAAGCCTCACTACAAAGACTCACTGCAAAGCCTTACTGCAAAGCCTCACTGCAAAACCTCACTGCAAAGCATCACTACAAAGCCTTACTGCAAAGCCTTACTGCAAAGCCTCACTGCAAAACCTCACTGCAAAGCCTCACTACAAAGCCTTACTGCAAAGCCTCACTGCAAAGCCTCACTACAAAGACTCACTGCAAAGCCTTACTGCAAAGCCTCACTGCAAAACCTCACTGCAAAGACTCACTGCAAAGCCTTACGCCAAAGACTCACTGCAAAGCCTCACTGCAAAGCCTCACTACAAAGACTCACTGCAAAGCCTTACTGCAAAGCCTCACAGCAAAACCTCACTGCAAAGCCTCACTGCAAAGACTCACTACAAAGCCTCACTGCAAAGCCTCACTGCAAAGCCTCACTGCAAAGACTCACTGCAAAGCCTCACTGCAAAGCCTTACTGCAAAGCCTTACTGCAAAGCCTTACTGCAAAGCCTCACTACAAAGACTCACTGCAAAGCCTCACTACAAAGCCTCACAGCAAAGCCTCACTACAAAGCCTCGCAGCTATCCCTTTGCAGACTGTAACTGGGGGCAGTTTAACACATGTGTACTAACTGAAAAGTGCACATGTGAAAATGAGGCTTTTGCTAAATTCACCCCACAAACACAGGAAAGAGGAAAGCGCCACTTCTCTCAGCGGATCCCATTGTGACTGCAGGGTGCCCCCGAGCAACCATTGTGACTGAAGCGCTTTTCAACGCTGCAAAGGCGCCACCCGAGAAGTGAATTGCGAGCAATAAAACACAGTGTAATTTTGTGAAGGTCTCCCTGCCCTGTCGGGTTGTTACTCCGCTGTGCCTTTGAGCAAAGCGCAGCACCTGCAGACAGCTTCGGAGGCGTTGATGTGTAATTTTGTTGCTTTCAACCGACTTGCTTTAGTGCACGCTGATCCGGCTCTTGTTAGAACCTTGAGGCCTGCTTCAGTTCAGCAGCACAGCTGTTCTTTATCCTTTGTCATCGTGTGAATGGAAGACGGCACTGAAACGCTTCTTACATTATCTTTCAGAATAGTCCGTGCTGTCTCCTCACACCCCTGTGGATTCCTTACTCTCGCCTTCCTTTTATTCCTCTAAACACTGCGGTGCGGTCTGGCTTCATCTCTACACTGGGGAAGATGGAAATATTTTTGCCTGATGCAGATTTTATCTTCTTGAATCGTAGTGCAAGTTGTACATTATTGGAAATCTCTCAAACCTGACATCCCGAATTTAATCATAAACCCCAGAACTAAAACATTCTGAGAATTTTGTTGGTTAATTGTGCCCCATCTGTAAAGCTTCAATCAATCCTGGGATTCGCATCACTCCCTAACCTTGCTCTCCATTTCTGGCTTTTGGAGTTTGAGCTTCTTTTTGGTTGTGAGAATGAATCAATGGCTGCTACATGGGATAACAAATGGAGGATATCATTACGAGCTACAAGATAATGCTGAAATGATTTTACAATCTTCTTTAAATCTCACATGAAAAGCTTTCCAGCCGATGAATTAAGTGCGTCATAAATGTATCTGAGAAATTTGTGTTTCTAAGCACTAACAGACTTTTCATGTAAAAATGCTCAAAGGCACAAAGACAGCTTGGTAAAGATAGCGAATTGTGCAACGTGTCTTCGGATCGATGGAGCCAATGTATGGTGGATGGACGATGGACGGAATGATTTACACTCAAGTATAGATGACGGCTTGTCGCCGACCCGTCCTTCACTGACCAAAGGCTCATAAAAAGACGAGAAAATAAAGGTAAATTTACAGAGATTCATCTACAGAGTGAAAAGCGACCACAAAGAGACACGAAGGTGGCGTTTGTGTCCCTTCGTCTCGTAGGTGAGACAAGAGTTTCTGCAGCAGAGACAGAATAGTTCTGACCTAGTCTGACTATCGGGTCCAAGTGTGTGATGTACAGTACAACAGGGTTTTAAATCAACGTCCTATTATTTTTCAACAAGTTCTTGTAAAATCAAACCTTGGTAAGAACGATCGTAGTGGGATTTATGGTTTACGAAGCGCTACTTTTTGTAGACATTGCTACAATGAGACCGACAACATAGTGGGATTTAACAAGAAGGAAAGAAAGGAATTCACATCTTGTTTGCACATGTTGCCACAGCGATGTGAAGGGGGATGTAATTAAATGTCTGTATGTCACATGAACATGTGACATGAACTACAGGTGACTGTAACCAGCGTGTGGATCACGGGGGGTTTAGGAACCGTCCAATCATCTCGTGTAGAGCGAGTCGGGGTCACAAAGCTTCTGCAGCGTGTTCAGCCGCAGCACCATCAGCAAAAGAGTTCTGCCCAGTGAGGACTGGTTGAGATCCCAGTAGATTGCGCATTGCCAATTAGCCCATTTGAAAAAAACATGCTTTAAAAATACCAACTTTGTCTCAATAATGGGTCGCTCAAAAATAACTGAAAATGTCCCAGATATCCTGTTAGCCACAGCGGCTCGGTGTGGACGCCAGTCGATCCGTCACTTTGCTCCAGATTGAAGAGCTCCTGGACGGATTATTGTGACATTCAGGTCAGTTATCGCTCCACTCGGGACCGAATGATGCGTCTCAGCAGATGAGATGATGAAAGCCTGTTTACTCCATCAGCCCTGGGTACGGAAACACCAACACACACAGTTTTGGTGAAGTCATGCAAGATCTTTTCTTCATTTTGTCTGTGACCTTTTCTCTAGTTGAAAAGTGGAGCAGCAAATATTACCAAACGATTCCATTCAAAGCTCAGGACAGATAAGTGTCGCTACTTTTACTTCTTTCTCTGATATTTGCCATCAATCATTTTAAACCTAGTTTTACTAAACTTTGACTAAAAGCAAAGTAATCTGTACCTTATTACCATAAATATTGTAATCATTAACGCTGTTGTTTCCACCGTTTATGATGGGATGTCGGTTTGCATCCCAGAGGGAAGCTGTTGGACATAATGAACTGAGAGATGGAATATCGACGTCTTAGTGGCCTCTGTATTCTGACCAGAAGGAATTGATTTCCCCACTTTGACTTTGACGTGTTTACTCGTCCTCATCAATACTTCTTGGATTATATCAGCCTGCATTAATTCTCTCTGCCTCGCCTCAGCGGGGTGCTAATTAATCCGCTTTCTCTGGCTCCTTTTAATCAGAGGCCCATCATGCACCAGGTCTGCTCGTTGGTAAAGGTCAGCGCCGCGTGGGGGCGGGAGGAACAGAAGCCGCTGATTGTACAGCGAAATAATGATTACTATGTTCTCATCATGAGGAAGTCGATGGTGATGATGCCTCCTGCCGTGGTAACGGCTCCATAGAGTCTGAATATATGTTGAGTAAATAATAAGATGTGAGCGCCGGAAACTCCAACAAATCTGTTCAGCTTAGGACGATTGGGAGTATTATGATTATTATTCCATTACGATTGTGATTGTAAATTGGCTCCTGACAGAAGCTAAGAAGGATTCATCCTGATCCTCTATTTGAACCAGTCTCGGTTTAGTCCGGATCCTTTCTAGACCTTCATTAGTAAACAAGACCATCGGCGAGAAGATGTTCTGTTTCTACGCGGCTCTTCTCAATGCTCGTCATCGGTGCCACCTGGTCGGGTTCTGGTGAAACCGTATCATCATGCAGGGTTCACCAGAACCTCCTCAGGCTCAGACTCCAGCTCAGACCGGTCCACCATGGACAGACCCAGATCCTCCAGCAGAGAGCAGTCCGCTATGGACAGACCAGATCCAGCATCAGCTCATCCCTGGACCTGCACTCTGAGCTTCGGAGGGAGGAGGACACAGCTCCCGTCTCCTCCTCATCCTCCTTTTCCTCTCTGTAGACCCAGGACGTGGTGCTGGACCCACTGGAGGGAAGGGGGAACCAGTAGACGGTGTTAGAGGGGACCGTCAGACCCTGCTGGTGGTAGAAGCACCAGCTTAATGTGTTTTATCAAAAGTATGAAGACACACGTGTCAGCCTCATGTCACACTGGTGTGATCGATAAACGTATTCACAGCGTCTGCACACACGGCAGCTCAGTTCCTGGGCTTTCGGCCTTTTTGCAACCTTTTAGAAGTAGAGATGCTCCAATAATTGAGAGCGTTTCCATCAGTCTACCTGCTATTTCTGAAGGAAAAGGGACAAAAGGCATTTTGAGATTCTGGCCCCACAGAAGTTTTTCCAATCAGCAAACACAACAAGAGCCGCTCCTCTTCCTCCAGACATCCTCTTTCTCTGCGTTAACAGCCGGGCGGCCGTTGACTTCCTCTTTGTCGACTCCGACAGGCGCTGTGATCAACAGCGAGATGTTGCCAAGGAGATAAGAGAGAAGCCGCGTATTGATTTGATGACTTTACAGAACGCATTGTGAGCCCCAGAGAGCAGAGAAAAGGGGGGACACGTCACACTTAGAGACACTGCTGTGTCTTCGTCAAAAGCAACGTTTAAATGATTCATTGTTGCTCATTACACGCTCGCTATTTTTGCTCTTGTCTCCGGTCCGGATCGACTTCAGTGCGTCACACCTGAGAAATATTGATCCAAAACAAACAAGGGGAAGTCAACGACTGACTGAAAAGTTAAATAATTTGTTTTCCTGGACTATTTTGAGTTATTACATCACAATTCCTCAAGCAACATTTGCCAGCGATTCATTGGAAAGCTGTGGCAGTAATATGAATATGAGTCTTCCTGCTGGTCTCCTCCCTCTGTGTGGTGGCCTCTTCATCAGAGTGATGCTTCCCCGTTGGTTCCAAAGTGGCCGTGAACGCGCTTCACTCGTCGTGATGATGATTTGTTGTTCGTCCCGCCCCTCGGTTCAGCATCCGGGCGCCTCATGCGCAGCGTCTTTTCAAACATGAACTCCCATCAAAACAATTTGGTCTCATCCTCGGCTGGGCCCGCTTTCGTTTACATTCCGGTAATTGGTCGGCGCGGATGCGGCGCCGTGTGCGACCAACCTGCGTCGCTTGGCGGTGAGGACCGTCGCCCCCCCCCCGGGTGTGTTTGTCAGCACGAAGGCCCCGAGGGAACAGCCTGAATGTAATGTGTACTTTCCGAACAGGAAAGTCAGTACATTCCAATTCCAGTGCTCGGTACCAGAGTGTCAAAGCCCGAGGCTTTCATGGACCGTCGGGTCACGCAAACACAGAACTTAGAAGGGGGCTTCACCAAGGAGTTTAGGGTTACAACGAAACCATGGCGTCAGTCCTTTAAGACCACCGATCACTTCCTGTTTTAACACGGTGCGGTTTATGTTACAGGACCAGCATGTTCCCCTCAATCAAAAGCTCAGTGAACGAAGTATCGTCCCTAATTATGTGTATTATAAACATGTATATGAAATGAGAATAACTGAACCTTCACCAGACTACGAGATCAGATGAGGCTTTTTTATTGGGGAACAGGTGGTGTACCTGTGGATTTAGGCTGGAGGCCCCGAGGTGACACCTCCGTGTCCTCGAAGGATAACGGCAACACGAAAAGCTCCTCAAAGCCTCCATCATTTCAGTTGAATATCTTCAGGAGGCCTTCAGGAGACCAGTACAGCCAATTGTGTGGTTGCTTCTTCAAAATGAATCATTTCATGTCCTCTGATGAAGAGTATCGATGAACACGTTTCTTCAGATTGACGGAACAAGCTTGATTTCACTGATTACTTTTCTATTCAAACCTTTATCTTTCAGGCTAAACCTCAATAAATGTATTTTGTATTAAGAGTCATTTGCTATTAAAACCAAATCCCTGTAAAAAAGCAATGACTTAATCATTCCGGAATATTCTCCATAAAGTTACAATACGGCTACAATTCGCTTTGAGAGCAGAATAAACATGTTTCCCACTGCCGCCGCTCGGGGGGCGTGTCCTCTTATCACTTCTGCCATTGGCTGTGAGGTTGTGACATCACAACTTCAAGTCTTGTTCAAATCCACGTATTCATGTGGCTCATAGACCTGCGTGTGATAGAAAAGGACCTGCAATCTTTCTGCAGTCCAGCACCTCTATTGTGGCAGCATTCTATGTGCTGATATGAAAATGCATGAGACTTTTACATTGAGTGGTATCGTCATGGTGGTCGTCGGGGTGCAGAGCACCGAGTGAACACAGTGACTGATGATCCTGTTCACTGGGTTTCTACTGTGAAATCCTCAATGTACGAGAGGGGGTTTAACATCAGGGGTGAAACGTGAACGCATGAGTGGTAAGATGCTGCATAACACACTGCAGCTCGCTATCATGCACTTTGTGCTGCGATGCTTCATGCTGACACTTGTATCACTTGACAAAGTGACTATTTTTCTTATGAAGTGCGACGGCCAGCTATGCAATTACACGCAGCCTCACTTTTAGTGGCCTCGGCCAAAAGCAACATTATTGATGTCGCGGAGCGCCCTCCCATTCCTCATACGGCGTTTCTGAGCCTTTACGCCGCACATTTACGCTGAGCACGCAGGTGATATCAATAAAAGTCTGTTCGGGTTCAGTGCTTCGGGCCAAGAGTGCACAATGAGAGCGGTCCAAAGAGGAGCCGGCGGTGCCGCTCTCCGCTGTGTGATCCGGCTGATGGAGGGACTCCGGATCGCTGGGTCGGGTAAATAAAAACTGCAGCGAGAGGTAAGAGGAAGGAAATAATAAGGACGGACACGTAAAGAGGGAGAAATGCTTCAACGGACTCACATCTTGCCATGAAAGCAGCCGTAATCTCCCTGTTGTGGTCAATGTGTGTGTGTGTGTGTGTGTGTGTTGGGGCCCTTTGGGTCCGACTGACGTGGTTTTAACAATTGTTGGAACGATTGAGAGTCGCTGTGCTTCACACAAGAAGGCAAACTGTCGACTGCCGAGTGTCATTGAATTGGTTTAATCAGAAAAGAGCCTTTTGATCTGCAGCTTTAGCTTTAAGGAGCTTTGAAGCCACTTTCAAGTCATTGTTTATCAGTGGAGGACACAACGTCACCGCTCTGGTTCTCCTTCAGAGCAGAAGAAACCCGGCCGGCGCCCAGCAGAAGGACCCCAGCAGAGACTGTCGCCGAGCAAAGTGGAGAATTTAGCAGCTGAAGAGGCCGATGTTCCCTCAGGAGGCACTGAGCTTAGACAGAAACACGCGGACTCCTCGTGAATCGAACCACAGGACGAGCACATCAACCCGCGCTAGTTGCCCCCCCCGGTGGCCGAGAAGTCCTTTGTGTGAAGAGTCGCGTGCATGTGCAGCGGAACACGCCCCACGCCGCGTCACACCACTGGAACACGCCAGTACCGGTTTTAACGGTGTCCCACAAAATGATGCGTTTCAAGGCGGGAAGCTGGAAATGCGTCTTTGTTGAGGGAACCTACAAACTTCATGTTTGTGTAAAAAGCCGTTCAGATTGAGAGCACGTTGTGTAGATTAAAATATGATTGCATCTAACGAGAGGAGACAAGCGCCCCGTTAGTCGTGTCCTCCAACGACTATCCAGTGTTCACCTACCGACGATGTTTTGAGATAATCACAAAAACACATTCTTTAATTGCAGAGAACAGATTGTGGAACAGTTGCTTCCAGCGAACGAGGCATAAATATTTAAGAGGTATCTGATTCGCTCTTTGTTTCCACACGCAGACAGTGATCGTAAATACTTGTTTTTATGGATAAAGCGATGCAAACAGTGAACGCACACCTTATGGTTTTTTGGTGACGAGGATTCTGCGTGACGAAAATGAATGAATGTCACTTTTCTTATTTTCTATGACCTCCTTCTTTTAATGGGGCAGTGAGGCAGGAGGGAAGGGAGATATAACAGTACCCAGATATACGACATGGAGAAGCCAGTCTCACGTCGTTTGGCCAAATGATCTCTGATGAGGTTTTACAATAACCGGCTGTGCCGTATTCAACATGTAGTGTTCTTGATTCTACCATTTCTAGAGAAGTACTCCACTGATTCAGCGTGGACCTCTGGTGAGAGATACTGGTTCAGATATTGACTACGTTATTTAACACATTCTTCTTCCTATTAAAACCACTACCCAAAATGCAACTGTTATATTACCCATCCAGAAGCAGCTGGTGTGCTGCAGCTTCTACCCGGCAGCAGAGGTGGTCTGGTGGTCTGGTGGTCTTCATCGTTGGCTCTACGCACACCGATGACTTCGCACACTACTTTCAAAACTACAGACTCACAAGTTTTAATCTAAAATGCTTTTATTTTGAAAGGTGACGCTGAAGGAGTGGATTTTCTAAAGGTTTGACTGAGGAGACGTTTGGTCGTTTCCTGAAGTGGTATTAAATTATTACTACTAACATAAAGCTGAATCTGGCTTCGCCTCCGGATACTGTTTAATCCACAAGGACCAACACAAAGCGATATCCGCTGGTGTATCATAGACTGCGTACTGATCCAGTCCACCATCGCCTGGTGTGTACCCACCTGGATTCTTAACCGAAACGCGGTACTTCGCTCCCGGACTGGGCGTCGTCCCCTGTCGCCATCCGGTGCAGGGCCACCCCTGTAAGCGCGGAGGGGGCCCGGCCTCTCAGCCTGGACCTGGAGCTCCTCCAGGACCCTCTACATCGCCACCATCCCTCCAGCATCGGTCCGAGCACCACAATCGGCTGGCACGGCCCCTCCGGTTAGTGGTCTCGGTGCTCCATCTACCCGTCCCACGTTGGGCGCCACAGTAACGAGTTCTGCGTTACCCTGTGAGTCTCGGACGTGGATAAGCAGCGACACGGATTGTTTAGGTTGGTTTTATTGGGAAGCAATTCATGGCTTTTCCCTCGAATCGCCTTCATCATTCAGTGTTCTCTTCATATGTTCTGTTTGTACAACTCTTGCTTTCTCTCTTCCAGCTGAAATCCAGAGAGTAGGACGAGGTTGAATATTATCCATATAATTATGTGCAATAATGCAGAGGGCAGCAGTGATTGGCACTTGAAATCCCCCCTTCTTCTAACAGTTCCATTTGAATTATGACTGTTGAGTTGAGCTGCAGGCCGAGCCCCTCTCTGGCTGAGAGGCAGGTGTAGGTGTGTCTCTCTGGCTGAGAGGCAGGTGTAGGTGTGTCTCTCTGGCTGAGAGGCAGGTGTAGGTGTGTCTCCCAGGCCGGGGGGCGGAGAATTGAATGCACCAGGTGGAGATGATCTGGAGAGTCACTCACTCACAGGACGGTGGAGAGCGAGCAGTGTGAGAAAGCGACATTGAAGAGCTTGGAAAGAGGAGACTGCAGGAATAAAGCTTGCAAAGACTGAAGAAGGAGCCGGTGAGCTTTTGAGTGGTCGACTAATTATGGCATCAAATGCAAGATAAAATGTCCATATATTTAATGAAATGTGTGTTTTAAAAAGTATTCAAGCTAAAAGTAATTGGATCAAATTAATTTGTGTGTATTCACCAGAGTTAAAAGCTGCTTAATTTCCAGTAGATTATAAATCAAGTGTGTGATGTTGGGTATGTGACTTGATTCTGGTTTCTTGGGTTATATTTCTTTGACCTTTTATTTGTGTTTGTATTTCCAGGTTTTTCACCTGATTTGACCTGGACAATTTAAAAAATAAAAAGCAAGAAAGCAAAGAAGTCCGGATCTTGGTCATTGAGTGGAATCCAGTCTGCAGTTTGAACCTCACAAAAGCCAGACCCTTGACAATGACTGTTGGGCAGCGATGCTGAGAGACGCATATTATATCACACGCACATTCAGCCACTGAAGCCCAATTTAGTTCAAATGAAACTACTGAGGGGTCATTACTCATGCTTTTATTTTGAAACATTGACGGCAATGTTTGGCAGAGACGACTTGGTGTGTTACGCTCGGAGGGGCGTGGCCTGTTAACGGCTCGTCACGGTTTACAGTGGACTAAATGTTAATGTACTATGAGGTATTTGATAAGGTATGACGGTGGGATACTGGTCCCTTTTATGTGTTTGGGGAAGGCTAATTAAAGAACTCAAGCAGGGACGTTTATGTGTAGTTTTCCAGGACTACTTTGCAAATAATACTTAAATACTATAGTAGTAGTATCATTTAAACTTGAAATGTGTACTTTACAGTGCATGGCGTTTGGCCCGATAGCGGAAAAGAACCTGGAATCATCCGTCTTTAGCTGATCAAAAAGTGTGAACGTTCATTTCTTGTCCTTGGCTTTGTATATTAATAATGTGTGAACACAACGTGAGTTCTTCCATGTGTACAAACTTAAATGCTTTGAGGCAACGGGCTTCCGCTCAATGTTCCAGTGAAGTCAGCTAGTTCAGGCTGAGCGTGTACTCGAGCTATTTATGTTGATTGCTCTTTCCTTGTGTTCCGCTCATGCATGTGGATACAGGCCCCCCGTCGGGTGTAACCAGCTGGAAACTGCAGCTCTTCTGCACCGTTCGCCTGTTTACTGTAAAGTGCTGGTGACCAGGGTTTATTTCCTGTGGCTGGTTGGAGTGCAGCTGATTCCGTGTTGAACCCAGAGAACACGTGGACCTGATGTGATGGATAGAAACGTCTTTAAGGTAAAGCCGCTAGGATTCATCCAGATCGTGTTCCTCTATAATAAGATGTTTTCTCTTAAGTGACCAACGGAGCGTCAGGAGCTCATTCTGTTCCGTGGAATCCATCCGGCCTGATTCCACGGTAATCCATCCTGCAGATGTGGTTTCCAGTCCCGGCTCGATTAGGAGACACAGCAGCTCACGTACGGAGGAGAAAGAAAAACTGTGGTTATTGTTCAGTCTCCTCTGTGCTTTTCTTTAGTGTTGTCATGCATCTGTCTGCGCGGCCATTCTGTGTCTCTTTGTAGTCATTATATGTCTCTTCGTAGTGACTCATTGTCTCTTTGTGGCCACAATGTGTCTATTTGTAGTCATTCTTTGTCTTTTTGTTGTTCTTTTCTGTGTCTCTTTGCAGTGATTATTTGTCTCTCGGTAGTCGTTCATTGTCTTTGTCTTTCTACTACTACTTGGAGTCCCTCTTGCTTCGTCCTTTTCTGTGTCTGAGGTTGTTTGCATATCGTTTGTAAGGTTTTGGGGGTCTTTAATCTGTAAACTTGATCATTATAATCAACACACACCAGGATTTCTTTTAAAGCACATTTTTACAGCTTTAACAGTCTCACTGCACAAGGACTCGCATGTCCAGGAGCACTTGTCCTACATTAGCCACTACAAGGACTCCCTGCTGAGGCCGTGCCGGAGTCCCACGCGGAAGCCTGAGATTTGTGCTTCAGTGCTTTATTCGTTGTAAAGGACCAATTAGACCAAAAACTGTAACAGTTTGAAGCGACACTTTGCTGCTCCTCGCAGACGAGTCCTCCTAGAAAAATCCGTCTTTCAATTTACTTTGACGTATTTCTCTTGAGGCTGTTATGAAGAACGGCGCAGTGAGTTAAATCCATCATCGCGTCTGCAACCGATGATCTCATGAGGGCAGAGAGACGCAAGGTGTCCCGTGAAGACGTGTTGATGGGCGGTTTGGTTCATATTTTGTTTAAATTACACCAGACGAGGAGTTTGGGGAATAAATGTTTCTCTGCAGGAACCGATAACGACACAGAGAAATCTCAACCAGGAGTAAAAGAGACAGATGTCACAGAGAAATACGGGAGACAAAAAGGTGAGTGGTTCAGGATCTAACAATGGGTTGTATTTTATAAATGACAATGTTTGTAACTGGAATCTTATGCAGGAGATTATAAAGTGGCATAAAATGTGGAGTAAAAATACTTAGTTACTTTCCACTCTGATATCATTGTTCTCCTCTCTTGATTAGGTACTGGCAATTTGTGAGCTGGGTGAAAAAAATAAGATTAATGAGGCATTATGTGCACAGCAATAAAAAGTACTTTGATACGCATGAGCAGTAACAGAAGATTAATTTTGGCCTTTGGGGAGAGATTATTTGGAAGTGGTTTGTCTCCAGTGGATGAACCCAATGGTTAAAATCAGATGTTTGTTTAAATGTGTTAAATAATGTTGGATCAAACTAACGTTACAAACTGATAAAGTGTTTTCTTCCAGTGGTTTTTGGGGGTAATTCCTGTTCTCCTAAGTGAGTGCATTGCCCAGGGGAACAGCTGGGCTGCCCTGATACCCGCGCACAGCTGGACGTTAACGGTTTCCAGGGTTCTACACAGGGAGTGAAGGTGAGGTCATCGCTTGGACACTTTGGGTGTTAATCCTGTCTCGGGTTAAAATACCAATATAAAAAAAAAAGCTCCTGTTTTCAGCGCCGCCTATTTTCTTCTTGTTGCTGCGGAGCAGAAAATTAATGAATAAATAGCGTCTTCTACGTGCGTCTCCGCCGTGTATGAGCTCCACATGTGTCCTCTGACAGATGTGAGGCTTTAAGGGTTGACTTGTTTTCCTCACCTGGAGTTGCTGAAAACATCAACTTTTATTTGAGCACTAAAGCAGTTCTGCGGTCATATGAATACGTACTGATGTTATCTCCTCCCCGAAGCACCATGATGGACCATGTTGGACCATGACACTGATCCCGTGTGTGGTGCTTGTGTAAAAGAGCTTTTATTCAAATCCAAAGCTACACTTTTCTGTCTCCGCTCAGTTGCCCTGAATCCCTCTGCAGAAACATCCGTGTTTCAGGAGAAGAAATGATGGTTTAAATCTCTCGTTCATCGCCCACTCAGACATGACAACGTTCTCCCTCTCGGACGCGGGCATCCTTCTTGTCTCCTGCACCGGAGACACAGACGCAGCCTCCCGTAGGGTCCGTACTGCGGAGGGGAAACCAATGTTTACGCTGACCTTTGACCCCGCCAAGCACAGAGATCCATCAGCTCCGTTTTTGTCCACGCGACGCCGTCCCTGTCGGCCTCCTTCGCTCCTCCCGTGTTGTTTGTTTCTGTGATGAATGCATACGGGCGGACATGAAGAGGCTCGGCCTGCACGCCTCCATTATTCACGATGTTGTCCGTGAGCCGTGAAACGCCGATAGGCTACACAACTATGAAATATTCATCGGCGCTGTAAAGTATCAATCAATACAGCCTCGCCGTCCTGTTGCACTCCAGCTGCTGGTTTGTTGGTGATTGTCACCATGAATCAACAACAAGCTTTTATTTATTTAAGAGAACGAAGAAAAATAAGCAAACCAACACATCCTCACAAACTATTCTCACGAGGTGTCCGTGTCCAGAGCTCCTGTGGCCTGAGGTGAGTCCAGCGCGTCGGTCTCAACATGGTTCAGGACTCGACTGACGGCCTCACGTTCACGCTGCTTCTCGCATCCTGTCATGTGACTTTCTGTCACGCTAAGGGTTGGGGAGACTTATGTCTTATATATATCTTACATCTCAGCTTTGAAGCTCCATCGTGTTTCAAAGGGTCGAGGTGGACCAGCGGGATGTCTGAGAATCAATAAGGTTGCGCTTCTAAAAGTCTTAAACCGCAGCTTTGCTCGCTGTGGCGATCGTGAAAGAAATCGAGATGAGTCTCCAGAACGGGTCTGGTGCTACACGTACATAAGAGATCCAGCTGTTCTACTTGATCCACATATTAAAAGCCTTGTTTCATGAACAGCTTCCAAGCGTCTGTTTCTTATTCTTCTTTTTGTTTAACTGATGCCTCCTGTCGTCTTGTCATCACCTCTGCTGCTCTACTGTTGGTAAATCTGAGCGTCTCAGGCTTTAAAAGCAGCGTCGTTCTGTCTTCTCATGTTTCACAATGAATTAATACACTTTCTCCTCACCACCTCATGTCTTTTTTCATTTCAGTAACCGTCCCAGTGATCGATACATCACTAAAGATCAAAGAATACGAAGAAGTCCAGCACGTGAATACAGATGTTTATGTAAGAACTCTTCTCCCTCCCTTTCCAATGAATCATCTCTCGACTCCTCCGGACTCACATAAAGCGTTTAAAACCAGCTCCACCCAAAGCAGCTTTGAGGGCAACTTTGGTTTGACGAACGCAGGATGCCGGCCGTCAGCTCCTCGTCAGATGATGTCTTTGTGATGTGATGGAGTGCAACTTCTGACTGAAGTCGTGAGGTAATACGGGGTAATCTGTGGCGGCGCGAAGCGTTTGATCAGTCGGCCTCTTGTCTGCTCCGGCTGTTTGAGGTCGACTCGATGCGTCAGCGCCCCGACAAGGTCGATTACAAGTTTGCATCGTGGGGAAACTCGAGAGAGGGAAGAATGTCTGCAAGAGAAATAGATCCCAGGCACACGATGGTGTGTTGGAAACGTACAATAGAGGAATTACCTGATAAACACTGTAGAGACCCGTTGGTTTGTTCAGATGAGCTTGTTATGGGAAAAGTTTGACAAAGTCTCAAATATTCCAATAAAATAACTGGAAAGTAAACAGCCGCCATTACGTTTCAAATAAAATACCACCAGACCATTGATCTGTTACATGTTGTACTACGTTATATAGTAAATACAGTATATATTAATGCCGACGTGTTACATGGTGTACAGGAACACTGCGTCAACCAAACTGGTGACATAATAAATACTGGCACGACTTTCACTGTCTAGCTTTGATTCAAATAGTCGTCCGACGATAAATAAAACTGGTCACTTGCTTTTTTACCACCAAGAGGTGGTTCAGAGGAATGGACATGGAAAGGCTACAGATATGCAACGTCCCCAGAGGATGGACTCATGTCGCCCTGTCGTCTTCTCTCCGCTTATTCACTGACGTATTTCACCTGCTTGACGGATTTTTTTGTCTTTCGACGCTGAACATTATCATCTATCTAATACTTTAGAAACATGTAGGTGTGTAACTGATGATATTCCCATCAGCATCAGCTGCACTCATTGTTTAGTGCTAATTAGCAAAGGTTAGCAAGCTAACTGGCACCGTTTAGCTTGCTTCTCTGGCGGTTCAAAAGTGAACAAATACATCAAGTAGAGCAGAACCAGTTCCAAGAATAATCCTTTCTCAATTATTGATAATTAATTTAACCGAATCACATTAAAGCAACAGAAAACTCAATATCCGTCAAGCATGAATTTAGTAGAGAAACAACCTCTAGCGGCTAACAAGCCCTTTTCCTTTCGACATTTGGTCGCTGAGGGGCGAAGTGCGTCGTGAACACAAGGCCCCAGCAAAGAGGTCCACATCTGTATGAACATCTGATCCACATCTCAGCCAAGAGTAATAAATAAATAAACCTCAGGACTTGTGAGTGTCTTAAAAGCGTCCCTTTGTCCTCCAGCCTGCCTGCTGGAAATGTACAAAAAGCAAAAAACATTTTTTAGAATTTTACATGTGTGTATTTTTATTGCTGATACTTTAACGACACAAATCAGATAAAACTCGTGTTCTTCTCTCACTGCTGATAAATGTGCACCGTCTGCTTTTATACCGCTGGTTCTCCAACAACGTGATGCTGATGTACGATTTTCTTTTTTTTCCACTCTTGTATTTGTACTTCACTGGATTAAAGCTCTGAGTGTTTCCTCCGCTGCTGCATGCGTTCCATCTGTTTGAACACAAGGCGAGAGCACAGATTTACATTTTGTTGATGCCATTGCAGCACTTCACCTCCTCGACACTTTTTGGCCCCACAGGTAAAGAACCATCCGAGGCTCTGGTTCTGAACAGAAACGAGCCATAAACAGAGATTTTACAGATAGAGCCGACACAATGCTGCATGTTTAAATACGTTGGGGAGCATTTACCCCTGGAAGATGAGATAGGAAGTCGCTGGTGGCTCCACTCCAACAGCACTACAGTCGCTGCTTCTGCCATCTGGTTACAGGGGAGCTCTGCCAACGGAGCTGCTGCGTGTACCTTCAGACGTGTGTTGGTGATTAATTAGAGTTATTTCTCATTTTACACATGTTAAATGTCAGCTCACTGATCAGGTTACAGCTATAATCACACTTTGAGGGCTCTTTATTCAGACTAAAGTTATGCATTAAATTGTACTCAGTGAGAAGCCACCGCTTCCTAGAGCTTCCTTGACCTTTCATTGATACAGAAATTTTACCAGTAGGCTGTGATTAAATGCAGAAAGGAGTATGAGCGAGCTCAGATGTGTGTCACGGTTAGCGGGATGAATGCAATTATCTTTACGTTTTGCTGGCGGCTAAACCGTGACAAATGACTTCAACCAGGGGTTGGAGACTAAAGACACAAAGAAAATATAGAGATGCTACAGAGTAATCCATTATGTTTAGACTCCGCTGTCGTGAGATATAAGAGGTGGTATAGAAGCAGGAACAGTGTGGAGCCACAGAATGAAAAGAAAGGGAACCAACCGGCAATGAGTCATTTTAAGTATTTAGAGACCATACGAAAAAACGCATGAGAGCAAGACGACCAGAATGCTATGCTAACATGCTGATGTTTAGCTGGTGTAGCGTCTACACTGTTCTGCCATTCGCCACCTGACAAGCCAACGCCGCCCCGGCCTAACCTGCCTGCTGCCCATCCCCACGCCCACCTGCTCCCTCCCGTCAAAGTCACCTGACCATCCCCACGCCCACCTGCTCCCTCCCGTCAAAGTCACCTGACCATCACCACGCCCACCTGCTCCCTCCCGTCAAAGTCACCTGACCATCCCCACGCCCACCTGCTCCCTCCCGTCAAAGTCACCTGACCATCCCCACGCCCACCTGCTCCCTTCAGTCAAAGTCACCTGACCATCCCCACGCCCACCTGCTCCCTTCAGTCAAATTCACCTGACCATCCCCACGCCCACCTGCTCCCTCCCGTCAAAGTCACCTGACCATCACCACGCCCACCTGCTTCCACCCGTCAAAGTCACCTGACCATCCCCACGCCCACCTGCTCCCTCCCGTCAAAGTCACCTGACCATCCCCACGCCCACCTGCTCCCTTCAGTCAAAGTCACCTGACCATCCCCACGCCCACCTGCTCCCTCCCGTCAAAGTCACCTGACCATCCCCACGCCCACCTGCTCCCTCCCATCAAAGTCACCTGACCATCCCCACGCCCACCTGCTCCCTCCAGTCAAAGTCACCTGACCATCACCACGCCCACCTGCTCCCTCCCGTCAAATTCAGAATGAATGATGCTACATATCACTTGGTGTCATCATGATCGTGTGTCACCTTATTTCAGGAGAAAGAATCATCGTGAAGGGCCTTGTAACAAACCTGCGAGCGGCCCCAGGACAAAATGTAGTATGATGGACTGTCTGGTATCAAACATCTGACCTGTCGTTTGCCTGTTTTTGCCGGGGCGGCTTTCAGCGTTATGAGCGACCTGCAGCAGTGGCTGTTCAAGTGAGGGGTTCATTACATTCTGTCTGAAAGCTCATTTCAGCAACTGAAATCCAATACAATTACCTAGTAATGTGGTAACACATTTGCACTTATGGCATTTTCCTATAACATCGAATGAGAAACATTTTTTCCAAGCTCTGCGAGGAACGTTACATCGCTTTATCAAATGGTTTCGGCCCAACAAGCGTCCTTCAGCGCTTGACCCGCTGACTCTCGATAACACAGTAAATGTTCCCTGAGCTTTTCTCAGTCAGTCTTCCAGATGTCCTCTCCTCTGAGGTGAACCCGGGGCCAGGAAGTGTTGCATTGGTAAAGACAGCGGATCAGAAAGGTGTCAACAGGAATCAGAGGTGTTGGAAACATCTCCTGTGTGTTGCTGCACGACTCGCGGTTAAAGAACCACCTGATCCACCAACAGAAGTGATGTGCTGACTCAATGTGACTGAGCTCAGTAGGACTCAGCTGGCTGGAAACCAGTCCCACCTCTAACCAGTCCCAGCTGGAAACAGCACAATGGATTTATTCCATTTTTGAACAAAGGATTATGAACGCAGTCATTCATCATAACGACAGGCTTTAATACGAAAACAATAAAATGGGTGTGTTTTTTTGTCTGTGTAAAAATGTTCCGCACCTTTTGATAATTGCACGAACGTGCAGGAGGGAGAGAGAGAGAGAGAGAGAGGGAGAGAGAGAGAGAGAGAGAGAGAGAGAGAGAGAGAGAGAGAGAGGGAGAGAGAGGAGATTCAACTGCAATACAACTCTTTTCTTCTTCTCCTCCTGCGCGCAACATCTGGCCTCCCACGGCCTGCTGCTGTTGGCCCCCGGCTGCTGAGGGGGTGAGGGAGTGAGGGGGGGGTGAGGGGGTCCGTGTCACAGACGCTCGGCGCAGTTCATTTCTCGCGCTCGAGCCGATGCGCGCGGCTTCAGCTCTCCCGCTTCTTCTTCTTCCATCGGACGGTCAGATCTCCTGATGATGTTTACTGCACGTGTGACCACATCCATCTCTGTTGTGCTTCCTTAAGTATGACATCAGTGCCGAACGCGTGCCATTTGTTTTTCTTCCTCGCGCGTCCAAGACGGAATGGCGGGATGAGCGTGCGCGGGGTGCTCATTTTACCTTCTCGCTGGCGTTCATGAACATCCACCTTCTGGCGGTGTCCTCATCTGAAGCCCCGGAATGAGCTCCGGAGCAACAAGCGACCGTGGCTGCGTGCGGCAGCAACTCTGCGCACACTTAGCGGATTACGCATCGGGGAGCGAGGCGCAGAGGTTGGATTGTATGTGTGTGTGTGGGTATAAAAGGCTGCACCTGCGGGATTAATCTACCCCCCCCTGCCCCCCCAGATTCCCCACACCCCCCATCGGCTTTCATTCTCTGCTGGGAAAATCACAGCAATGTTCTCGCTTGTGAATGAATTCGTAAAAGTGTCCTAGAAAAGTGTCTGTGCACCTCGCGGTGGTTCTACTTGTTTTCTGTCTGTTAACGGAGTTGCTTCGTTCTCGGGGAGGGACACGGATCCAATAATGGCCAGACACTCGGCCCCCCATCTACCACCGGGTTTTACGTTCCGGGTGTTGTGGATGATTCACGCTTTCCTGGACCTGGCCGGTTCCCAGGAGATTTACGCGCCGCACTCGATCCGGGTGGAGGGCGACGTGACGCTGGGGGGGCTCTTCCCCGTCCACGCCAGGGGGGTCCCCGGGATTCCGTGCGGGGACATCAAGAAGGAGAACGGCATCCACCGGCTGGAGGCGATGATGTACGCACTGGACCAGATCAATGGCGACGAGGATCTGCTGCCCAACGTCACCCTGGGCGCCCGGATCCTGGACACCTGTTCCCGGGATACGTACGCGCTGGAGCAGTCGCTGACTTTCGTGCAGGCGCTCATCCAGAAGGACACGTCGGACGTGAGGTGCACCAACGGGGAGCCGCCGATGTTCGTCAAGCCCGAGAAAGTTGTCGGGGTCGTGGGCGCGTCCGCCAGCTCGGTGTCCATCATGGTGGCCAACATACTGCGCCTCTTCCAGGTAAGAGGGGGTAGGGGGGGGGGGGGGGGGGCTTCCTCAACACAGACACAACTCATGGCGCTCTCGTGACTTATTCCCCGGCTCCAGCGTCGGTTCTTATGTAACCCCGCGTTCCAGTGGGCGGCCTGCACCACCTCTCCTCACGCACATGCAATAATGCTGCAGCGGAGCACCGCCTGTAGTGCGAGCCCCCGAGATATGTGTCATGTTTTTTTTGGAGTGGGGGGGCTGTTGGAACTGCGGGTGGTGTGTGACTGAAGGGTTCAGTGGGCCCAGTACCTGCAGATCACATCCATCACCGGCTAGAGATCTGTGTGTGTCTGTGTGTGTCGACGCTTTGTGTGCACACTGAACATTCTTGAGTTCCAAAGATCAACAAGGGAAACGCAACCTTCAAACATCAGCCAGTTGGATGCAGCTCCTTCGTAAAAAGTATCAGTATTCCTATTGATGACAAATTGAGCTGAATTAAAGATTTTTCTCGTTGGTTTTAAGGGCAGTGCAGGGAGACATAATCCTTCGGGGACAGTGAGAAGCTTTTCTGTGTTGTTTTCAGATGATGCTGGCATTCCTGTCAATGACAGCGACGGGATTAGCAGGCTTATAAAAACAATCCGTGAATGAGTTAATTCTCTTATTTCTGCCCAACTGTTCTTTTAAGGTGTCTGGGTCGGTTATTTAGTCATTATTCCGGGTTGTCCTCTAAGCCGGGCCTCTATCTCGGCCCGACCTTTTGTAGGAGATGAATGAGTGTAACGTGGATGTGTGTGTTGGAGGACAGGAAGGGACAGGAGGAGAAGGGTAATCGAGGAGAGAGAGCAGGGCAGAGACACAGAGAGAGAGAGGCAGAGAGGTGGTGCTGAAAGGACAGCTCCTCTCCTCCGGGCTGTAATTCCTCTGCTGGTTTTGGTTCAGACTCGTTCCCCTCCTGCGGCTCAGATGAAGGTCTCCTCGACCCCAGAGCTCAGATAAAGTGCATCAGTGCATAGATCCGACCATCTCTTCTATCACGTTTAATCCTTCATTCTCACAGCTCTCAGAGTCTTAGCGTTGCTCATAATTATAACTTGACGTAGACCTCAGAGAATCCTTTCCACGGCTCTGCACAGGGCTCCTACACTTTGTTCTTAATACGTCAAAGCTTCAAGGCCACGAGCTGCGGCCTTGAAGAGTAACTTTACACTAAATCCACTTACAGGTGTCACTTTATTATGCCAGCTGAGCCGGGTCCAGTTTAACAGGCGTTTGAGTCTCTTTTCTAGGAAACGTGTTGCTCAAGATAATCCCCGGACCTTGTTTTCAGTTTCATAAACTATACTTCCAAGCATTAATATGATGGTGGTTTTAATGTAAAATGTTGTAGAAATCATACTGAATGATATAAAACGTTTCCTCAGTTCCCAGAATGATTTCCCGAGAGAGCCAGAATGGGCTCAATTGTATATGGAATAGACCACAAATACCAGACTTTAAAACCTTCTTAACTGTTTCCCATGGAGACGAGGAGCAGAACAGTCAGTGTTCAAATAGTCCTTATTTTCGGATAAATCATGTCTTTTACAATAATCTGTAGCTCACTCCAAGAGGACCACGCCACATCGCTTAAAAAGCCATTCCCCTGAAACGGGACCCAGCAGAACCCTGGTTCCATTTGGTCGGTTTGACTTCCAAGAAAAAGAGTCAATGTTGCTCTCTGCAGTTTAAGGGACGAACCAAAATCCCTCATAAAGACATGAGACTGCAGCTTTTTAGTAACATTAAATTTAAACGATTTATAAATAGTACATTTCACATTTATTAATGCTTCTGGATTATATTGTGTCAAAAAATCGCTAATTTTAGCATTTTAAAAGTCGATTGGCTTCTTTCATTTTTTAAATCCAATTTTTCTCCAATTGAACTGAATATTTTTGACCTAACAAGAGAACAATGGCTCTGGGAAACGTGAATGGGAATATACTTTAACATTCTGTGACATTCTAAAAACAACCATTCATCAGTGAAGTCATGAATAATAATGCACACAGTAGCCAGGATAACAGCGAGGCTTCACTCCTTTGGTTTTTTCTCTCTCCCATCACGTTTTTCGCGTCCCATTTTTCTTCCTCGTGTTTGCTTTGCTGTCTCTCTGTTTGCCCCCCCCCCCCCCCCCCACCCCCCCTTGGTCTGCTCCATTAGGCCGTAACGCTCGGCCCAGGTGCTCGTTAGGGACGATAAATGCTCCCGTCGCTGCGCTGCACCGACCACGCCGGCCTCTTGGGTTGGCCAAGACTCCAAACAGAAATGTCTAGTGTTACTAAATATTTGCCCCCCCCCTCACCACTTCTGCAGGGTAATGAGAGTGGGGGTGTTGGGGAGGGAGGGTTGGTTGGGACATGTTTTTGTCCAGGAATGGAGTCAGACTCATGGGTATATTCACGTTATTGGTCCACGATTGGTGACTATATTCATTGTGATCAATGGCCTGTTTGGAGGAAACTGGAGACGTCTGAACTGAGAAGAACAACAAGGAGTCAAATTCTTTTGATAATTGAGTCATTGTTTGAGGCATTTATCCTTTAGCCAAACATGTCCCGTCTTCAGCTCCAATGGAAACGCCTGTCGCCATCCTTTGCCATCAGAGATAGTAAATTAAAGGTCTTTGCGTTGTGGACTGTAACAAGCCTTTTTATTAATGCTGTTCTTGTCTGTGAGAATATATTAGTGCCAAATATTAGTGACAATTATCAGAGCTACCATGAAGAAAAGGACATTGAATGATTTTCAAAGAGTGGATTTTCATTAAAACTCCTGCATGATTATTTCTGCAAACCGATGACAATAGCCAACTTAATAACTAACAACGGCTGCTCCAATATGGAAAATAAGCAGAAGGGAAACAAAAAGATGAAGCTGCTTTGGTGCAGTGAGGAACAGCGTGAAATACTCAGACACCAAATATTACACTCCTCAGTGGTGAAACTCTCCATGTGGTCATCCTGTGAGTTTGTCCCTAGGAGGACGAATAACAGCCGAATCCTCAGTGAATATCCAGCGTATCGCATAGAACGAAATAATACCAAGTCACTGATAAGATGATTAAGTCTTCATAAGTTCTTCTTGGCTCTCTCTGACTCGCGATGTCTGAGTCAAACCCGGGTTGGGGGGGTTTGACTCAGACATGCTCAGAAAATGTTCCTTCTACATGAAAAAATAAGCTTCAATGAATATGAATGACTTGCTGTACCAAAGCTTTCTTTTTTCTATGAGACAACAATCAGCATTGAAAATAGCATCCAATATTGCATCACAATATTCTGGTTATGAAGTCGCTGCAGGTCTCTGGAACAAATCATATATGGTCCAATATCATAGTCAGTGCGCCCTGTTGCTGTCACTGCAGAGACGCTATTTCTGCCTTCATTTTAGAGCAATAAGCACGAAGAGGAAAACACTCACCGGGACCTTTGTTGAACTTTTGGAGCCTTGAGTTTGACATTTTTCGACCGTTGCCATGTTTCTTTGTTTTCCGTTGTTAGTTATCGATCTGCGCCAAGTTATTGTTTTTAGTCAGGCAACCAAAATGTTTTAGGTAACTTTTATGTACAATACACAGAAAAGGTGAAAAATCACAGTAAGCCCCGCCCTGAAGGACACTGCTTTCTTTGACTCTAGGTGGACCATAATTTACTAAATGAACATCATCCTCATGTTTACAATGTTTACTGAGGGAATAAATCAAGAGAGAAGTAGAGTCATTTCCTCATAGACGTCTATGGGAGCAGAGGAGTCGCCCCCTGCTGGTCACTACAGAGAAGTAGAGTCATTTCCTCATAGACGTCTATGGGAGCAGAGGAGTCGCCCCCTGCTGTTCACTACAGAGAAGTAGAGTCATTTCCTCATAGACGTCTATGGGAGCAGAGGAGTCGCCCCCTGCTGGTCACTACAGAGAAGTAGAGTCATTTCCTCATAGACGTCTATGGGAGCAGAGGAGTCGCCCCCTGCTGGTCACTACAGAGAAGTAGAGTCATTTCCTCATAGACGTCTATGGGAGCAGAGGAGTCGCCCCCTGCTGGTCACTACAGAGAAGTAGAGTCATTTCCTCATAGACGTCTATGGGAGCAGAGGAGTCGCCCCCTGCTGGTCACTGCAGAGAAGTAGAGTCATTTCCTCATAGACGTCTATGGGAGCAGAGGAGTCGCCCCCTGCTGGTCACTGCAGAGAAGTAGAGTCATTTCCTCATAGACGTCTATGGGAGCAGAGGAGTCGCCCCCTGCTGGTCACTACAGAGAAGTAGAGTCATTTCCTCATAGACGTCTATGGGAGCAGAGGAGTCGCCCCCTGCTGGTCACTACAGAGAAGTAGAGTCATTTCCTCATAGACGTCTATGGGAGCAGAGGAGTCGCCCCCTGCTGGTCACTACAGAGAAGTAGAGTCATTTCCTCATAGACGTCTATGGGAGCAGAGGAGTCGCCCCCTGGTGGCCTTTGAAAGCAGCTGAAGGCAGGTTGTCTCCCGGTTCTCCGTTCTACTACCTTGACCAGCGGGATGAAAGTTTGATTCTATGAGGTGTTGAAAAGGTCTTAAAAGTCTTGAATTTAACAACCTTTAAGGGTTAAAGAACATCTGTATCAGCTTTGATACTCTCCAGGCAGGATGACGATATTGTCTCAATACTGCGGACAGACGAGAGAGGTAGCGGCAAATATCAAAGATAGCGAAATTTGAGAAAAGGAAGGAGAAAGCGAGAGAAAGGTGAGGCTAAGGGTGACGGGTGACAGGTGACGGGTGAGGCTTAATGAGCTCCTCCATGTGAGGACGAGAACGGCTCCAACTGGACCTCTTTACATTTTAGTTGAATACCCCTGCTCTAGACGAAGCATCCGCAGACCTTCCTCCCTCTGAGTCCCTCGTCTCCCCCCTGCCTGCTTTGCTCCCACGATCCTCCTCGCAGCCACCTCACAAAACTGCAACGCTCGCATTCCATTAATCCCCCAGCGGCGAGAGGCCTCTCGTCCTCCGCCTGTCACAGCGGCTCTGCGAGCCTCTTTCTCCGCGCTGCATTTGTTAAGTATAAAGGACTCGCTGTGGAAGTCTCGGTCGGCCCCTGAGACGCAGACACACACAGGCCCATCTATTACCGGGGGGGGGGTCGGCTCCCAGGGGTCCGCACGCCACTCCGGCTCTGTTTCCTGTGGTGGTCGGTGCAGTTTTATATGAAAAAGATTACACATTGAAGCGGGTTCGGGATCTATTCAGCGAAGTGGTTCTGAGTGGTTCCTTTCACACTCTGTTAAATTGAGCCAATTAACTTCCACTATGGGATCGACTCCGGCCTGACACTTCTTCCTGCCTCCTCTTCTTCAATCACATATTCTATCGCTGCCCTATGGGTCTACAGAGTGACTTCCCTGTAGAAAGACAACTGAAGAATCACTCTGAATGGACGAGGAGCTTCTTTTAGGTACTATTTCTTCTGTTGGCGCAGACTTCATCCTTCATATTCACACAGTCGACATAAAGTACTTAGATAGTTGTGTGTTCTTTTAAAATGCAAACCTTTTTTTCAGTCGGTCCTGATGCTACACAACAGCCGGCCCCGAGTTGCAGGCCGACATTTGATTTCGGGGGACCACCTGTGGTTTCTGCAGCATTTGGAGTGTTAAAATGAAAAGGTCCATCCATCCCAGGCTTATCTGGGGCCAGCTGGTGGAGTATTCTACACTTTCCTCTGGGTTCTCCAGGAAGAGCTGGGAGACGTCTCAAGTGAGAGGAATGTTCTGGGTCTTCTCTTAGTGAAAGGTTCCGATGTCATCTGCTGACTCGGAGCAGGAAAACAGCCTAACTGGTTTAACGTAAATCGGTTCATTAATTAGTGTTCGAGGGTTATCGCTCTCATTTGGAATCCTGTTTTTGAGGGAAACAGATGTGGTAATTACTCAATTCATATTCAGTTTTTACATAAACTTTTAGGTGGTTTCTGTGGGTCTCCACCCATGAGACACATGATTTTGGTCTCTTTGGTTTTGTGTTCATCACTAGACTTCAGATCATCTAACGTGAACAACTACAATAAACCAACACGCCCTGAGGAAACCCAATCAACATCTTCCAGAGAGAGAACGTATATGGTCACATTAAGCTGAGTGACGGCCGCCGAGGGAGGCTGCAGGCGACTCCACGGCAACGCAAGAAAGATGAGTTTAAGGCAGTAACGAGTCACGGAGGTATTTCTGGCCCATTTCGTTCTCAAATTACTCTGAATCAAATCCATGAAATCGCGAGGAGTGGTCAAAGAGCTGGCAGACAAGATGATACTTGTTGCTATGGATACCACTCAATGCTGTAACTGTTAAACTTTGTGCATCACACTGTTCAGTCATACGTCTTAAAATGTCCTCCTAGTACAAAGACGGAGAACATAAAAAAACAGTGTGCTTGCTCCACCGTCATAAATATAAATATATATGTAAATACATATATATGTATTTATAGAGGTTTATAGATTTATATATATATATATATATATATCAGATCACGAGTGACACAATGTCAGCAGCATAATGTGAACTCCAGGAAGTTAAGCCACAACTTTATTATTACTCGGGAAGCGTTTATATTTAACACGTGCGTTTGTGTGTGTGTGTGTGTGTGTGTGTGTGTGTGTGTGCGTGTGCGTGTGTGTGTGTTCGGGTGTGTGTCTCGGTATCTTCGGTTCATAGTGGCGGTTCTTCTGCCAACACGCCGCACATCAAGTGTCCTCTTGGTGTCAACGATTTCAGGACACACAGAGCGGGTCAGACAGGTGTCCCTCGGACTTCTGGGTAAATCCTTGGTTTTCGGGGGAGGGGGGAGGGGGGGGGGGGGGTTGAAGGGCCTTATGTTGTGTCAGACATCAAGTGAAGGACAGGTCAAAGGGAAAGTCGGGCTTGTGGCTGCATGCTCTGCACGTCTGACCTGCTGACCCCCCCCCGGGAATCCGCTCGTCCTTTGGCTCTACTTTGTCTTTTAATATGACTCGCGTGGTATTTCAGGGGTCAGGGGTCGTGATGCTGCAATGAATCGTGTAATGAACGTGTCTCCGTCAAGCGTCTGATGGATTATACCCCCCCTCACAGTAACAGACCCCCGTCCCTTACTCTGTCTGAGACGACTGCAGCGTGCATACAGATGTTACATGCCCCTCAAAACAAGCGCTACGAGCTGCAGGAGTTTGTTTGTGCGGTGATGAACAAACCTGTGACAGAGCTTCGTTATTATTGACTTTTATTTCTAGTGGATTTACTGGAAGTGACACATTCATTCAGAATTCGTTGCGGCTGTTTACTCACCAACAATCTGCATTGGAGCCGCGTCGTAGTGTTGATCCTCTACAAACAGACCACAGCAGTGAGCTAAAGCGTCACCAGGCCTCTGACTGAACACAGTTCCCCCTGAAGGAGAAAACAGCTGTAAACGTTCCACCCTGGAAGCCTTTTTATTTGTGCCGAGTCGCTTTGCTTGCGTCTGGTCGCCATCGCAAATCACAACTGAGTCTCAATTGACCTTTCTGGTGAAACAAAAAATATCCGTGAAAAAGAAATAAATGTCTCTTGTTGAAACATGTTGGTGAAGAGGATGAAACTGCTTCATGAAGCTGATGAGCTTTGTGCGCGCGAGGAAACATCTGGATCGTTTTGTTCTTTTTCATTATTCCACACCTGGGAAAGTCCACCGTAAAATAATGTATTCAATAGCACAACAAACACAATAGGACCACAACATATTCATAATAAAGTCCTGTGATTTGTCCCGCCCCTCCTCCCGTGTGATTGGACCGACGCACGCCGTTACCGATCTGCGCCGCAAACATTGGTTACGTGAATATTCCCCATAATGAACACTGGATGAGTAGAATATGGGGGTGAATTATAAGGACATCAGTGAATAATGAGAGAAGAAGACAAAAAGAACCACAGCGGTGACTCACATAAACAATGCCAGCGTTAATCAGGCCGTGTAGCTCGGTTCTGTCCCAGCTGATTATTATCTGTTGGGACGGAATATAAAAGCCAATGGCTTCTGTGGCGCTGCTCCTGCTCTGTTCTTTGGGTTGTATGTAACTATGTAACTGCACAACTACCAGCTAACAATAATAATAATACCAGTAATACCAGTTCTACCCAGATAGCGACCACTGGTTCAGCCCCGGTTCACCAATGCAGACAAACAGTCAAAATCCTTCTCTTTTTACACGGCGGTGGGAAGAGTTCTGGGCATTTCGTTTGCGTTCATCAGTTAAGGAACAAACCATAAAGAAGTGAAAAGTAGAGCAACCGTGTTCCTTCGGCAAAAGAGCTTCAGAGAATCAGCGAAGCAGCGTGAGCAGCTCTGACAGTGAGAGCTGAGATGTTGTCTGCTACTCTTCTTCTCTCCGTGAACCCGGCGACACTCATCAACGTAAATGTATCTGCGTATTTATCGATTCATTCATTGTCAAATGACGGTTTCCACCTCCACGTAAGTGTCGTTCTCTAAGGCCTCTTATTACGATGCCCAATATTATCAGCACGTTACAGGAGAATACAAATGTTCTGCTGTGGCGTAGGGGGCGGGGCATCAACTGAGAGGGGCGTGGCGTCATGAGTGACAGCTTAACAATGGCGGTTAATCAGGGCTGTAGCTGGTTGTCTGCGTCACTACGGTTACAGAGATCAACCTTCACGTCTTCGTCCTCCTCTTCTCTCAGGAATGTTATTGGCTTCGGCACAATCAAACGTGGTCCCCATGAGTGAGTGTGAGGGGGGGGTCCTCGGCCGCGGTGCGACACACCTCGCGTTGTTACACGACAGAAGTGAGTGGTTCGTAGTAAACGTCCGCCAGCGTCTACTTGGATGAGTGGATCAATCAGTCCGATGTTCTTCTCCTCCGTCAGTCCTTCCTCCACCGACTCAGAGCCCCATCAGTCGACTGGTCTGCCACTGCACATCAGCCCCGCCGACCCGCCCTCAGGGGGCAGCTGTACAGAGCCCCCCCCCCCCCCACACACACACACACACAGTCACACACACACACACACACAGATCCTCTGAGCCTGAGACGCGTTTGTTTTCAACCACCCACGTCCTGGCTGTGAACCAACGTGTTGTCAGTTATTCACCTAAAATTGACGGTAATCACTGTAGTTGAACATCTCCTCAGTGAGTGTGTGTGTGTGTGTGTGTGTGTACATCCACTCATCAGTTGACACACACACACACCATTGACTGGAGTGCCTCAGCTCACAGCAGCCTGACTCCATGTGATGATGAGCCAGAGAAAAGTGTCCAATCTGAACCCTCGTGGTCTCTGAACAACTCAAAACGTAAACAGCCAAATAAGAAATACTACAATGATTCGTACTTGACGATCATTGTTTCCCCTCGTTGCTCATACAAGAGGAAATATATCAGTAAATATGAATATAATATTACGATTTCATATGAATTTAAGTTACAAACCACAATGTGGAGCTTCCTCATTCACCCTGTGGGGGGGGCAGGGGGGCAGGGGGGCAGGGGGGGGTCCCTGCAGACTCCAGCTGGACCTCATGACCTCTGAGATGTTAAAATCCTTCCCACGGTCCTTGTAACCGGAGAGGTCGCGGCCGGCGTGTCGTTAGTCGCAGAGCCGAAGGGAAGCTGCGTCCTCAAATCGGATGACAGACGGTGGTTCGTCCCTTCGGAGGGAAATTAACCGGCGACTGTGACCGCGCGGCGACTTTCCCCAACCAGCGTCTCGGGGCCCGATAGCGAGCGGATGAACCCCAGGGAGGCTGCTGCCTTCAGCGGAGGCAATAAAGAAGCGGCAGGAGGATCCCGGGGATTAGGGGGGCCGAGTTGATCAATGTGCCCATGAGCAAGGCGGGAAGCCCGAATGTAACTGGCAGCAGGTCGCTCTGGAAAAACGCTAAAAAAATCTTTGTTTGATTGTTGTTCATGAGCCTTTTTCATTCATGGGTTCCACTTTGTGCCACTGGAGCTGCTTCATGTTCGGGTCGGTCCGAAGCCGCCGCGTCCCTCAACATCACCCGGGTCTGCTGCTGGGGGAGGATGTAATAAAGAGCCCGGACATGAATCCTGCAGATTAAGACCGGCTACTCGTTAGTGTGTTGGCCTCTCCTCCCCCCTCATGCAACGCAGCCATCAACCCCCCCGTCTCCACGCAACACACACTCTCTGTTATCCACATATTTCCCCCGCTATCAAAGACATTTAACTTCCGTGTTACGTTTCTACAGTCGCACATTAATTATAGATCAGAGCCGGCGTCACATGGTGCACACGGTCAGTGTGTGTGTGTGTGTGTGTGTGTGTGTGTGTCATTGTCACGGTGTAACCAGTTACACCCACATCATCGAACGTTTGTTGATTTAATTCAATAAACTCTGACGCAAAGCAAAGTGGTCCTTCACACCGGGGACGTCTGTCCGTGTCGCCGACGTTATTTACACCCAAACCACAATCTTTCCTCAGCAAACTTATCAAAGTCTGCAGCTTACATCAAAGATACTTTCGCTTTTGGGTTTTGAGGCAGAATTTCACTTTGCAGACAAACGTGAAAGTGAAGTTTGTGTGATTTTTGTTTGGTTGTGTTGTTGTGCTTTGACTTGGTTCAGTGAATGCAGCACAAGGTTGTGTTTGCGGTTTCAGATCACATGTCCCCCGATGCGTCACGTGACCTCACACACACACACACACACACACACACACACACACTACGCACTCCTGCTCCTCCTGTCACATCAGCAGGTCGGGTTGATCTCGATAATCACAGTCAAACTCAATGTGCCCTCTTGGCAGGGAAGGAAATATACGTATTATTTATGGGGCAATTTTTTCCCCCACTGACTGAAAAAAAGGGCATTTTATGAGACACTGGGGGCATCTTTTGAAATCTGTTAAAAGTAATAAATGTCCTTATTTGGGCTTCCTGTACATGACGTTGTCACCAAAGGGCAGCAATAAGACTGTTAGGCAGCAGTCTGCACAAACCAACAGAGAACATGATTTCATTTGATTTCTTTGTGGTTTAGCGATAAGTTATTTAATGTCAAACAGCTTCACAGCTGTAAGCGTAATTCAAAGGCGAAACAACGACAGATTTGAGGCGAGTTTTACGACGCTGTGATGGACATCTTCACGAGGAAAGAGCAAATGAGCCCCCCCACTCATACTCACTCACACACACACACACACACACACACACACACAACCAATCAGGTCGCAGGTACCTCGGCTAGCAGAACACCTGTCCAATCCGACAGCTCAGTCCTAAATAGGGGCGGGGTTTCTCATGACGTACATGGAGCTGTTTGTTAGTCTGCATTAGATAGTGATGAAAGGCCTCACTCCTTCCTGGGGGGGGCTCATTAAGAAAGAGCTGCTATGAGGAAACTAACGTACTAACTCATCTGACGGTGACCATTATGTCTGAGATCATCCTGAAGTGTCTCCTCCCTTCATGTTCGAGTGGATACAAGCAGGACACACGTTCACTAGAGAAACGTTGCCCACGAGCAATATGTACATACATGTATACATGTGCACGCGTGTGTTTAATGTAAACTGCCTTGCGGTAGATTTATAACATCTGCTCTTGCTGTTTTCCTCTGAGTGCACGACTTAATGCAGCAATAAGTGATCATCATATGTGGACAAACAGCAGCCACCTCATTGTCATTCATGTAGATAAATCTGCCTCTATTTGTCTTAATTTGCATTTACACAGAAGGATCCTCGTGTAACGGTTGTGGTGACCTTTAACTCCACTCCACATGGAGAGCTGTCAGCAGCACTCAGCTGCTGGTGAAAGGTCTTTTATTGTGTGATGGTAGTTTGTTGTCCTAATCCGCACGTCCTTTGCTTCGTCTATATACATATTTACTTACATATGTGTTACAGTTTGGGTTTAAAATAGCATTAACAATTAAACAACAGTGTCTAAAACACATTACCTTACTTGTACAATTTAGTTCAGGACAAACAACTTTGTAACAACCTTCATTAATCACCATTAATCAAGATTAATGACAATGACAAAATGTCTGATTATTTAGTTAATTTATTTAAATCTATCGACAGCCGTAATAAAAAAAATATATGGGGTGGTTCTGCGCGCTTGGAATTCTCTGATGTCACAGGGTAGAACTGTGTGATGTTGGTGTGGGAGGAGTCATGATGTCACTCATCAAAGCCACTTTGAACCAACAATGGCGACTTCAACGCCGCTCAGCAGTGAAAACGAGCACAGAGACTGGTACACGCCGTGATGGAGTTCTCACGTGATGGAGACCTCACGTGATGGAGGCCTCACCGCGATGGAGTTCTCACGTGATGGAGGCCTCACCGCGATGGAGTTCTCACGTGATGGAGGCCTCACCGCGATGGAGTTCTCACGTGATGGAGGCCTCACCGCGATGGAGGCTTCACCGTGATGGAGGGCCTCACCGCGATGGAGGCCTCACCCTGATGGAGGCCTCACGTGATGGAGGGCCTCACCGTGATGGAGGCTTCACCGCGATGGAGGCCTCACCGCGATGGAGGCCTCACCGTCACCAAACAGCTCGTACAGCTTCAAGGAGAAGGACTTCCCTCGTGGGCATCCGGAGCTCGTTGCTGTTACAGGACGTCTGGACGCGACCACCAGCGGTGCAGGTACTCGTCCTGAAGCGGCCTGTGAAGACCGCTGAGCCCCAGAGGGTCAAGGACCGGCAGGTCTACCTGCTGCTCATCCTTTGTGTTGCTGTCGCAGCGTTAATATCCTTCCACTTCTCATAAAGCGCTGTGGTTCATCCCACACTCCACATTAAATGAAATCCATTTAAAAGTTTCACCATAAATCTTCTACAATTTTACAATCTCTTCACATATAAACTTCAAACTGCTGCTGGTTTTCACTCACCTGCTCAGTGAATACGCTGCAATGTGACTTTTGGTCACTAGTAAATATCATCACTGTAAACAAAGGGAAACACAATCTGAGGATCTAATGAAGCTGCTTCTTGAAGCCCTCACACTCAGGCGGGTTCCTGCCAGCAGGCCGCCGTAGATGATTAGCAGCAGCTTCTCCCAGCTGACAGCAGCTGAGGATTTCCTGCTGACTGCTGTTACGTCTCCGTGGCCCACGTGGCCCACGTCGGGGTCACGGACATCCGCCTCGGATCAGCCTGTTTGCAACGAGGAAACACTCTCGCTCCATCCGCCCGACGGACGGCGTTCCGAGGGTCGTCCGTCCGGCCAGCCGGGGACAACGCGGGCAGGCGGCTTCACACAGCAACTTATTATGAGAGAAGCAGTTGGCCATTTTCCCTCCTCTGTCCTCGACACACACACACACACACACACACACACACACAGACACACACACACTCCTGCCTGCCAGACACTAATGACTCCTGCTGCGCTCCAGTCCTCCACACCCCCACTGTCAATTATGCTCCGGAGGGGGTGAGAAAAGAAAGGGATGATTGGCAGGCTGATGGCTTCAGCCCGGAATAAATGTTGTTGTTATGAAGCTTATTCAATAATGTGACAAAGGAAAATAAGCCTTGATAACGTGGTGGGAAATACACACTAAAGGGGGCGTGTGCAATACTCCATGTCAGTGTGTCCATCATCCATCCATCATTCTATCCACCTATTCATCCATTCATCATCCCATCCATCCTTCTAATTATCCACCTATTCATCCATTCATCATCCCATCCATCCTTCTAATTATCCACCTATTCATCCATTCATTATTACCTCCATCCTTCTAATTATCCACCTATTCATCCATCCATCATCCCATCCATCCTTCTAATTATCCACCTATTCATCCATCCATCATCCCATCCATCCTTCTAATTATCCACCTATTCATCCATCCATCATCCCATCCATCCTTCTAATTATCCACCTATTCATCCATCCATCATCCCATCCATCCTTCTAATTATCCACCTATTCATCCATCCATCTACCCATCCATCCTTCTAATTATCCACCTATTCATCCATCCATCATCCCATCCATCCTTCTAATTATCCACCTATTCATCCATCCATCTACCCATCCATCCTTCTAATTATCCACCTATTCATCCATCCATCATCCCATCCATCCTTCTAATTATCCACCTATTCATCCATCCCATCCATCTGTTAGGGCTGCAGCTAATGATTATTTTAGATAATCGATTAATCGGTTGATTCTTTTTTCGATTAATCAGATTAAAAAACAGCCTTAAAAAGCATTAACTTCCAACCCTTTATTCAGAAACAGAAGAGCAACTTCAAAGAGCAAAGACACCTTCAGAAAGTTTCTCTTTTAACATAATAATTGATGTTGTTTGATCGTCTGAACTTGTTCTCTACACTCAGAGACGCACACACTCACAAACTCTCCCACTCAGACACACACATGTTCACTTGATCTTATTCATTAAATTATTACCGTCATTGTGGTGCAAGTTAAGTAATCGTATACAATAACCGATATGGGACAAAGCACACAATATATACATGACAACAGATTGAAAAATCAATGGGTCCATTTCCGCGACTCATTGAGTGGCGTAATAATCGCCCACCGCAACGAATCGATAATGAAATTCGTTGCCAACACTTTTAAAAATTGATCTTTATGGATCGGATGTTGCAGCCGTAGACGATCTACAGCTGGACGACAGTGAAATAAACTCCGCTAAGTCTCAGGTGATTCAGGTCAAAGCAGGTTTTTGATGCTTGAGGCAGAACCTGTTTGCATGATGCACATTAGCTGAAATCAACACGGATGGACGAAGTCCATCATACTACAGAAATGTCATCTGTCGTACTTTTATATTTGACTAAGTTGTCTGTATGTTTGATGGGTTCATATTGGAATCTTGAGGCGTATGGAGAAGCTACACTTTATATACTTTGGGCACTAAGCAGTGTGAAACGTTTTTCATGATATGATGATTGGTGTCCACTGGGCGCCGCGGGCCCGTTGCAGCGGGCGGCGCCGGGTCCAGTCGGGGCCCAAAACAAACAAACTGCTTAATGGATGCAGCCGCAGAGCAGCGCGTTCCTCACCTGGAACACCTGCTCGTTTCACGAAATGAACCCAGACACCAGATGACAGACACGAGCCGCACGTCTCACTGGTTTTACTTTCTTTCCTCTGGCAGAGACGAGGACTCCGTCTCCTCTCAGCGAGACTCAATGAACGAGCTTGTATTTCAGAACTTTTTCTCATCTTTAGCGAGGAAACAGTTCAAAGCCGTGTGATTAGTTCCTCCGGAGTCTCCTGTGTTTGTACGCTCATCATGTGCAGCAACCATGATGTTGAATAGACACAACTGACACAACTTGTGTTTACACAGAGGATCAGTTACACGGGACCGAAATGAAAAGGCAACGTGGCAAAACGAACATCAACATATCGCATTTTATTTGTATATATTGTCAACTTTAGCTAAATGGCAAAAGAAATACATAAAAGGAGAGAGAGGCAATTTCTGAAAAGTGTGAAATGAAAAGGGGATTTTGTGAAATGGCTTTTTGAAAAAATGTCAAAATAGAAAACTTTCAACTGTGTATCTGAAAATAAATAGTTAAACTCTCCGTATATAGAGAGAGAATGTCGTCTTTTCTCCCCTTCCATCAGTTTGCGTTTGCTAGTTTTCTATTTGCACTGAATATTTCCTTTGCAACGTTCGACTGCATGCAGATTATAGAGCGTTCCTCCTTAATGAGGCTCCACGTTGATGCTGGAATCGTCCTTCAGACTCCTTCAGGTCCTAACGTCTCCACGCAGGCAGCCAGCCTCATTACCAGCTCCGAGGCTCCTGTCCCCTTTGTGTGTCTTTGTGTGTCTGTGTGTGTCTGTGTGTGCGTGTGTCTGCAGGGAGACTGGTTACCACGATGTCATCTTTGACACGCGTCTCTTCTTTGGACATTTGACGGCCTTGTGCGTCTCATTGACTCCGTCGGCTCTTTTTGATGATTACGTAAGAAAAGAATGAACGTTGCAGCGTTTGTCTTGTACGTAAACAAACAGGAAACCCCTTGAAATGAATGAATGAAGTGATGAATGAGCAGACGATGAGTAAACCTCAGAGGAGAAATGTTGGTGTATCAAATACTTACTGAGGAAACGCTTCAGCTGCTGAATGCCGCTAAATGAAGCGCTTCCTCCCCGACCGAGGCGCTCGCCACAAACCTCCTCCTCTCCCGGGCTGGTTGCATCCACCTCCCCTGCTTTGCTTTTAAAAATAGATCACTTGGATCTAGAAAGTCTAGTCTAGGAGCCCCCCCCCCCCCCCCCCCACCAGGGACATTCCTCGTTCAACAAAGGGAATTAGCATATCAGTGCCACTTTGGAGCCAATCCCAAACCCTGCTGGTGCCAAACCTGCTCTCAGCTCCACGGGCCAAAGCCTCCCCCCCTCACCCATCCTCCTCCCCCCCTCACCCATCCTCCCCCCGGTCCGTTAGCGCCACCAGCAAAGAGACGTGCAGGAATTCCCTCCAAACAAATCCAGCTTCAGCTTCATTGATTCATCAATTATACCAATAACGTTTATTGGGAAAAGAGTCCTGAAAGTAGCTGATTCATTTCTATTTGATTGTATAATGTTTTTGAGGAAGGAGAACGAGCGTCTGATTAAAACGCCAGAGACGTCATTTCAGCGTCAAAGTGCAGCACGGAGATGACGTCACGTTAATTGATTAACGGACTCCTCGTTCCGGCTGTGTTAGCTTAGCGATAAAGAGACAAAGAGCAGTGCGAACTCTTGTTAAATGCTAAATGTTTCCCTGCATCTCTTCATCTGATTCCTCTGCAGGAGGAGCTTTATCTCCTCTGTGATCCTGGACTTCACTCGGGCCGATCCTTTCTCCGTCATTACTGCTCGAAGGCTTTGGAGGTAGAGGAAGTGAGTCTGTAGGGAAATGTGTTTGCTTGTGACTTCAGAAGACCTGAACCGACCGGTCGAGCCTTTCAACACAGTTTGTGACGACTTGAAAGCCGCTTTCTGGCATTTCTCTGCTTTGTGTCCTCACTCTTCCGGCTCTCCTCCACAACCACGGCTGTCTCCTCCTTCAATTAGCAAGTAGACGACTTCCTGCGCTTCCATCTCACCCTCAGAGGTGTTTGTTTGTGGGTCTGCTGCAGGGAGGGTGTCTTCATCAGGACCGGTGAACTGGCTGAAGCCCCGTGAGAAGCACAGGAGCAAACAACACAGTTATTTTGTCATTGGGAGAGAAAGAAAGATGGTGGTTTGGATGTAAACAAACATGTGACGATTGTTAATAAGCCAGCTTCCTGTTTCCGTGGCGTCTCCTGGGTGAACGGCCAGGAAGTAACAGCGGCTCTGATGTCGGAACCTCACAGAGTGGTTTCCTGTGGACCAGAAGTTTGTCCCGAAAAGAACCTTCTGTAACTATTGCTGCGACGAGGAGACGTTGAAGGCTCATAGAGGTCGTGTTGACGACCTGATGTCTGTAAGAACTTCCTCCAATGAGGAAGTGAAACACTGCAGCGCCGACGACATCAAAACGCCATATTCACATTATTTCCCGTCGACAATGCCGGCAATTTAGCCACTGTCCGTCTCCCGTTGCCGTGGCGATCACAGTGCTCTTCAACAAAGCGTCTGACAGGACAGGACGGAGGGGGGAGGGGGGGGGGGGGTATATACAGCTACAGAGGGTGTGTCTGTGTGTGTGTGTTGTGTGTGTGTGTGTGTTACAGGAGCGTTTGCACTCAACAGTCAAGTGCTTCATTTTAGCTTTTAGCAGAACACTGGCGCTCTTAGCGGCACTCGGCGAGTCGACGCACTCGCACCTGAAGCCCGGCGGGTCGATGTGCACTCGTGCGCGTTTTGTGAGAGAGAAACCAAACGAGGAAATGAGCTGCTCCCTCGCTTGTTGACGATTGCTCAATGGCTTCTGGGTAGACGGGTGCCGTGGCGGCTACGTGGCTTTAGGCGGGCAGGCGAGAGGGAATGAGGAGTGAAGGAGTGATGCTGACGGGGGGGGGGGGGGGGGGGTAAACCTCTTCAGGCCTCCTGGCTGCCCCCCCCCCCCACGCTCTTCTTTAGTCGCTGTAAATCCAGAGGAAGTGATGTTTCCTCCTAAAGGTCTCCGTATGGAAGTGAGTACCGGAGACATACAGGAATAATGAGGCCACGACGTAAACACAACGTAAACAACAGCAACAGGGAAGACGAATACCAAAACCCGTCCCATGAAATGTTACACCTGTACATGTGTAACAGTTTGCTGTCTCAGCATTGTTGGCCCTGTTAGCTTTGTAGCTACCATTAGCTGGATCTTATAAATCCCATATTTGTTGCCATGGATACGGCACAGTGGAGTCACTGAGAGGAGCTTTGGTAGCGCTCACGTTAGCAGCTAATGCTACTTTCTCACATCGTTCTCATTGGTTTTATTTGTTATATTATTCAACTTATAATAATTTATTTTGTTAACATTTTACTGCTTCTCTTGTTTGTTTCTTTTACATCATTTTGAATCTGTACCCTCCATTCAGCAGCATGCTAACATAAAAACGATTCTTAGCGGCTATTTCTTGTGCTGCACATTGGCGGAACGGCTGGATTCATATTATTTGACCTCAGACATCTCGATCATCTCGCTGAGACGCTGCAGGACGCGTACCGAAGGAACCAATCCTCCAACTGCAGGAAGTAGAGAAGCAAATATTCATCAAGTCCTCGTTGTGGTTGACTCAAATTGGATGGAATGGAGTGTGTGGTTGAAACCCCCCCCCAGGCCGGTTCAACCAGCTGGTGTCAGACCTCCTAACAGACGCTGCTCACTAATGACCGTGGGTTTTATTCTACACCAATAACAGACCCCCCCCCCCCAGGTCTCAGGCCTCCGTCCATTCATCAGGACCCCGTCCGCTTGGCACGTCTCTGTGGTGCATCTGGCTTCGGTTGTGTTTTGTGTCTCTCTCCTGGTGGATTGTGTCTCCCTGAGGTGAGGGAGCAAAAGGCCGTATTCACGTGGTCACAGTGTCAATAACTAACAAGCGTAAACCTCAATTTAGATCCCGCAATTCCAATGACTTTGAATGAAAATACAGTGGAAGCCGCTTCCTTCCAGCTCTCCAAATTGGCTTCATTAAAAGGTGCATTGTAACTGGAAGTCTGCCATTTCAATTATGCAAGGCCATTCATATTTAACTCTGGGGGCAGTTGGGGCATTACTTCAAAGTTTGAGTGGGTTTGCCCTCGAGACCCTGCTCTCCACTTGAATATCCCTCCTATAATGACCTCCTTTCCCCGCAAACTCTGTCCTCATCTCCCCGTTCGTCCCTCCCGTCTTCCCTCACCTGCCCCCCCCCCTCCACACACACACCTGGTCTCTGTTTCAGGAGACAGTGAGGTGAGAATGGAGGGCGATGTAGGACAAATGAATTAACAACATCAGATTAAATAGGATTACTCGTCTGTGTGACTTGCTGCTCCTAATGAATTATGTAAGCACCTCCTGTCCTGACCACGTTAAGTATCATGCTACTGAGCTGCTGCAGTGTGTCTGTGTGTGTGTGTGTGTGTGTGTGTGTGTGTGTGTGTGTGTGTGTGTGTGCAGCTGGATCTCATCTGCATGGATCCATGGACACCACCACACGCTTCAGAGGACCCTCGGGTGGCTGCAGCGAGGTATTACAGGGCTTCATGTCTGTGACACGGTGTCACCTCATTGGCCAATGGGATCAGTTCCTCGCTGATGAGCAGGCCGACTCCGGAAGGCCGAACAGGCGGCGATGAAAGAGGGCGAGTCGAGGAAAGAGTGTGCAGGTGAAGCTGCGTGACCGCGTAGTAGCTCGTAGCTGTTAGCTTTCTGCTTCCTCTGATAGATTACATTAGATACATTCATCCTGCTAACTGTTAGCATTTAGCTCAGAGTACAGCCTCACTCTGTACTCTTTATTTCCACTTCCCTTCTCTGCTGTGAGACTTGATCTCCTAATTCAGAACCTCTGTCGCCATGGTTACCTGCAGCTGAACTCGTGTACTGCAGGCGGTTAAACTGCTGACGCCGTCGTTGATTGAAATGAGTGAAATGAGTCACAGCAACTTATGGACGTGTATGAACTCTCTTTCCACCTGTTACGTCCCCCCGATGTTGACCTCTGACCCCACGCCTCCGACCCCTCTGCCAAACAGGGTACAACCGATACCGGCTGTCACAAATCACACAGACAAACGCACTCGCTTAATAAACCGCGGCGGTGGGCAGAAGGTCAATAAAGGTAAAGCGTCGGGTGGAAATGTCGGCCTCTCTTATTCCACTCAGAAGCTGCCAGGGCCCTCGGATCACTTCTGGATCCGTCCATCGTGACTCCCTACGTCTTCCCCCCTCCCCGCCCCCCCTCTCTAATGCCCTCTGTCTTGGATTAATGTGCTTTTCGTCGCTGTCACTTTGCAGCTCGGGTCATTGTTCTGTTTCTCACCTGTTACCCCCCCCCCGGCCCCTCCCTCGCTGGGCCTCCGTGTCTCGGACCAATGCGGGGCTTTAGTCACGCTTTGCCGGAGGTTGTGTTTTATCAGAACGGGGGGGCAGCAGGAGGATGGAGGGATGGCGCTTAAAGGTCTTCACGGGGTGGAGGTTTGGATCCCGGACACATCTCGGCCTTCAAGCAATTAGCTCCTTTATTACTCCTCATGCAATTCTGTTTATATTCATTTGTCTGTTTCTTCACCTGGGCTCGGACTGAAGTGGAAGCGTGTTAAAGGGGTATAAACCTTTTGAATGGCCCTTTACTCGGACAGGCCAAATGTACTCGTGTTGGCAGGGCAGCATGAACGAGGCGGCGTATGACATGTGCAGTTTGTCAGTGGGATGTCCCCCGTTGGTCTGTTGACTGCCGCCGTTTTTTATTCTAACCAGTTGACGTAAGTAACCATATTTTATAATGGGGAGGAAGCTAAAGCAGCCTGTCAATCAGCGTGTGGCCCCGCCCTAATGCAGCCCCTGCTTTTTAGTCTGTTTGACTCTACATGGACCATAATTTACTAAATGAGCATCATCCTGTGTTGAAGAAGACTTGAAACTAGAGACTGAGACCATAAACTCATATTTACTGAGGGAATCAAATATTTTCCCATTGGTGTCTATGGGATCCGAGGTGATCTCGAGTCATATTGAGAAGCTGCTAATTGTTGGGAGGACAACTCCTTCCACTATTTGCCCTCTGCTCTGACCGCTGCGCTCCTGTTTCGGTACATTCAATCTAAAAGTTAAATTCCGTGCAATCCGGATCGAGCTTCATGTAATTATCAAATCTTAGAATTAAAATGAAGCGAAAAGCGAAGCCGAGCGTACATGACGGGCGACCTGCTGTAGTTCTGTGGTTGAGGGATTTGCACCAAACCTCTGCAGCTTTCACAAAGCTTCACTAGCTGCTAATTAAAATTCTTTGCCGTGCGCCTGTAATTAAAAAAAACGAGTGCAATACATCAAATGACTTTATCCTGAGTGGACGAGCCGGTCCACTTTGTACCTTCCAAAGTCCAAAGAAGATGTTTCTCGTTTATCACAGCAGCAGGTCCAGATGAGGTCATACTAATGCGGCACTCCTCCCCTGTGAGAGGTAGTGAGCGACGGCCAGTGGGGATGAAGAGGAGCGTTCGTCTGTTGGAAGGTTTAATAAAGGATGTGGACGGTCTCTGTTGTTAAAGTCAGATGCTATCTAAAGAAATTCATGCTGTTGAATTTGTAACATGCAAATACATTTTTTCTCAATTAAAGGGCTTTTTCTGTGACAGGAACCGTAGTTAAAAATATCTATAATTTATCCCCCCTTGAAAATAACTCAATAATAACTCTGGGTTGTAATGTTCGATATGAAGATATTAAAGAAGCTTAGACGACACGGTGCTCAGCAGCGAGCTACTTTTAAACGCCCATCTCCTCCTCCCTTTGCTCTCCGATGACTTTGACTTCTCCCCGTCGATGTTTGGGCCCTTTTGGGTCATTTTGTGTTTATTCAGTTCTGTGAGCTTTCGTTGTCATTTTCTCTTTCTATATTTATCTTTTGGTCGCTGCCGTCGCTTTAAGGCGGGAACTTTGGGCCGAGGAGACCCGGTAATCTATCGGTGCATGAAGCACATTCACAGGCAGTTGATGTTTTGTTCCAACTCTAGAAAGCACTTCTTCACAAGTCTGTGTGTGTGTGAGTCACATCTGCCTATTCATGCGAGTTGTTTGTGTACCAGTGTGTGTGTGTGTGTGTGTGTGTGTGTGTGTGTGTGTGTGGTTATGAGGCACCATCTATCACTGGCGATGATGATGAGGCCTCTGTGACATCTGGAGTCAGAAGCCATAAAAGATGCATCACACTCCAGCTGTAGGTTTCAAGGACGCAGACACCGAAAGGCCTCCGGGCTCCACGTCTTCATCACTGACAGGTGACTGCAGAGCCAAGAACCTCCTTCTCCCCGGCAGCCATCACGGCATCGCTAGAACATTCGAAGCATCAGAGAGAGAAAGCCGCGATCAAATAGCTTGATCACCAGCGTTTACAGTAAATACGCTTCAGTTAGACCAACAAATGACAAGAAATAAGCATCTGATTAAATAAAAGATGAAACGTTCCCCTGAAGTTACACAGTTACTATTTATTGGTTGTGCAGCCGAGGATTGTTTCACCTCCACAGACGGAGTAATGGTCTTCTGCCTAAATAAGACTGTTTCAGCCAGACGTAATGTGAGTGAGTTCATCTCGGCTCCCAGCAGATCAAAGGCTAATTGGAGGAACTATCTAGTTGGGGGGGGTTTGCAAATTTAAGAGTTTCTCAGAGAATATCCAGAGGGATGGAATTTAATTCTTGCTGTCCATTAGAGACGACCTTGATGGACAGAGATCAAATAATCCGTGACCTCACCCACATTTTGTGTAATTAGGAAGACTTCTCCTGAGTCGAGCTCTTAACCCAGCGAACGGGAGGAAATCCGCTCTCATCGTCCACGTTTATTATCAGCTTCTAACAGATTAGCACCAGCCCTGGAAAAAGAAGTTACCTTTTACCTGAACCAAAAGTCCATTTTCAGTTTAATCGTTTAAGCTGCAGCTCCAGGTTTTAAAAGCACGTCTGTCCATCAGCCAACTTAAATTTAAAAGATTTTTTTCTTTTCTAAATTACTTTCCTTTTTATTTCTACACCTTCAGGTTTAACTAGATAATGCAGCAATGGTTCAATGTATTCATTGACTCATTAGTCCTCATACTTTTTATCTGCGCTGTCAATCACAGCGATGCTCAAGTAGCAGAAACATACATGGATGAATGGATGGATGGATGGACGGATGGGTGGATGGATGGATGGATGGATGGGTGGGTGGGTGGATGGATGATGGATAGATGTATGGATGGATGGGTGGATGGATGGATGGATAGATGATGGATGGGTGGATGGGTGGATAGATGATGGATAGATGGATGGATAGATGATGGATGGCTGAATAGATGATGGATAGATGGATGGATAGATGATGGATGGATAGATGATGGATGGATGGATGATGGATAAATGGGTGGGTGGATGGATGGATGGATGGAGAGAGATCATGTCATTTTATTACAGCAGGTCAGTACAAACCTCTGTGGTCCTCATGTAGACGTTAAGTCATGTGACACTGGTGGACGTCCTTTATGGTCTTTCACCTTTGCATTTGGGACCAGTGAGACCAGTCGCCTGTTGGTCTGCGAGGAGACGTCATCCCTTCGTCCCTCTCTTCCATCACACTGCTTCTATCTTCTCGCCGTCTATAAACTGTCACACATGAATGCAGCCTTATTCAGACCCCCCCCCCCCCCCTCTCTGTCTCCCTCCAGATCCCTCAGATCAGCTACGCCTCCACGGCCCCGGAGCTCAGCGACGACCGGCGGTACGACTTCTTCTCCCGCGTGGTCCCGCCGGACAGCTTCCAGGCCCAGGCCATGGTGGACATCGTGAAGGCCATGGGCTGGAACTACGTCTCCACCGTGGCCTCGGAGGGCAGCTACGGAGAGAAGGGGGTGGACGCCTTCATGCAGCTCTCCAGGGAAGCAGGTAAGAGCCTCGGCCCAGTGGATCAATGGGGGGGGGGTTCTCATGTGACCTTTTTGACAGATTCATATCTACACAGCATTTTGTTGCTATCGTTGTAATTGGAGGCAGAGAATTTCCACAGTTGAAACATAAAGGAGATCAAATACAAACGGCCGAGTCAAAGAAGCTTGAAATGAATTGATCAGAGAACGCAGTGGTGCTGATTCCTCCCTGAGTAATCTCGCTGACATTTGGATCAGTGGACGTGCCCAGAAAACACCAACTGGTCGCCAACGGGTCCGTTGGCGAAGTCGAGCCCTTGATCGTGGATCAATGGGTGTTTTTTAACCATGATTCTATATTTTTGATATGTGCACGACGTCCTTCCCCTGAGCAGCACTCGCGCTCTTTAATCCTTCAACGGATTCTGCTTGAGAAGACGTTCTGGAGAAGGTCTAGGAGGTGTAAAGGCAACTGGAAGGAGTGGAGAACTTAGCTTAGAATGCTTACCTTATCACCTTGTTCGTAGAAAGAGAAACAAGTCTTTGTCTCCGTCTCTGTACGTCCTCGATCATGATTACGTACAACGTGATTGAGTCATATCTGTGAATCTGAGGTATCGCTGTGACTGCTGGATGAGAAAAGCCTTCTGCAACTACTGCGTGTGGAATGTTTTGTGGAGGAACGGGTGATATTCTGAATTTGACGATAAATCCACGGGAAGTGATTTATTAAGAGAGTCTTCTAGTGCAGCAGTTGTTTTAATTGCTAAATCCTTTTTGTCTGATGCCATGGACCTGTGAACACGCACAACGCACTGCACACTGCACACTACGCACCACACACTGCACACTACACACTGCACACTGCACACTACGCACTACACACTGCACACTACACACTGCACCTTCTCAGCTGGTGAATATCTGATAAAAAGCTCTTTCCCTCCGTGTGTGAAATGTACTTTCTGGTTTATCTGCAGATTTGTGAGTAATCCGCCATGTATTGATTGTGTGAGGTTCCCTCTATTAGTCAGCAAGGCACACACACACACACACACACACACACACACTGTTACTCTGCTAATATAATTAGACGGCGTTGGTTTCCTGCGGGGTGTTGGAGATAGTAGCCTGTACACACACACACACACACACACACACACACACAGTGATTAGCCGGGTGGAAGTAGACTGATTAGCTGACTGATTCTAAACTTTTCTCACGCTCCTCTCACGACTTTTGGTAAAACAATGTGGTTCTTAGGTGTAATTTTGAGGTACTTTTACCGTATTTTTGTACAAGTTTTCACATCGACACTACATTTATTTCTTTACACATTAAGATTCTACAGGAAAGAACATGGAACTGCGTAGTTCAGACAATAGTTCCATTGCGTATTAATCTCAAATAGTAACATTGCTTTTCTTCTCATCTCGTTTTCAAGAATCAGGTCCCAAGAAGAAGAAAATTAGTTTTTGCTGAAAACAATCGTTGATCGAAACATTTGAACAAGACAACGAGGCGAGAGGAAGAAAAGAGAATCCGTATTTTCAAAATCGTCTTTTATTTTGATAGAATATCTTGATACATGCTATAAAAATACAGATAAAAGAATATAAGCTATCAGAGATGTGTTCTAGTTTCAAGGCTAACTTTTTATACTGTAGTATAAAACGTACAGGCGGCACATACGTTCTGTTTCTCCCTGCTGTAAATGTTGACGGGTCGGCGCTTTGATCGCTCGGGGGTTTTATGTGGAGGCTGAAGCTTGAGAACATTTCATCGGCACGGATGTTCTGTTGGAAGGACGCGTCGCTCCATGTCAGCAGGTACTCGGAGGCTCGGCCACAACTTCCATTAAACATGAATGAGATTTCTTGGCCAAATAAATCCTCCATCGTTCATTAAATCCGTGACGCTGGACGTGTCCGATCAGAGCTGGACATGGAGAGCGGAGCATTTACAAACTCTGTGACGCCTTTGCGCGAATGCGAAGCGGAAGTTCAGCGGAAGGGGCCGCGCCCCGGTGGGGGATCCCCATCGGGCTTCATTATCCTGCCGCTTCTCGGACACGGACCCTTTCCAGAAAGCCGCCCCATTATCTCTGAATCAGCAGGATTGTGAGGGAGAAAACGCTGTGAGACGTTTGTTTTTCATTCCTTCGGAGGCTGAGAGTGCTGACTGGATAACTGGGCCTCTTAATACCATCCGAGCGGCGTATTGGCAGCAGATAGCTGGAGGGGGGGGGGAAGTCTCCGAGCTGTTTGTTATGTGGAGCACTCTGTGGGATGTGAAGAACCAAAGAACTACCTGCAGCTACTGCTTGGTTCTCATTCCATGTGAAATCAGACGTCTCGCAAGAGGCTGCAGCGTGTGGGGACACGCAGACGCTTACTAAAATACTTTCTCTTCATGCAGAAGAAATGTGACGCTGAAGGTACATTAAACCCCTTTTGTGTTGTTGGAGTTCTTTCCACAGAAAATGAGTGAATATGAAACGGAGACTCAGATCTAAAAACCAACACGACTTCAACATCGACTCCTGTTCCTCCTGTGATGTCACAGAGGAGCAAAACGCAAACTTCCAGGTCTGAAAAGTGTCCCTCAAAGCTGCATTATGGGTAGTGGCCACTAGAGGGCGACTCCTCTGGCCCCGTAGACGACTATGGGAACGCGACTCTCCTGATTTACCCTCTCATTAAACATTGCGCGTCATTTGGAAACGAGCGTTCTGAACGAGAGGTCAGCTTCGAGCAGTCTTCAAATAAAATGTGGAGAGGTCCAGTTAGAGAACATTTCTAGAAGCAAAGGTCCGGTGTGATTAAATAGAGGAGTAGAGTGTGCGCTGAGATGGATGCCTGGAACGAGATGCAGCGCTGCCCGACCACCTCAGGCGACCCACGTTGGGAGAACGACGTCGCCTGACTCCTCTCGGTGAACAATGGAGACCAAGAAGCTGAGCAGCACACAGTTTCATCTCATTACTTTACCATCAAAAGCTTCAACGCTTTTGATTCTCGTGTTGGAATCCAGCCCAAGTGTTTGAAGAAGTTCCGCTTTCATGTAGGAAGTTGCTGCTGATTGGAGCGTGGAGATGCTTCGCACTGACTGAACTGCTCTCTGCAGCACGCAGAGTTCCTCCAAATGAGCAGTGGAACATCAGCTAATGAAGATCCTCTTCATCGCAGCATTTGTACTTCGGAGGCGTCTCACCAGTCGCACAAACGAGTACCTTTGAAAACTCTCCGAGAAGGCAAAGTATGCATCTTGATGTAGAAGTAGTTTTACATACATGACGATTACACGGTTGGGAATCAGCTGTCGGAGGCTGAACGTCTCCCCAGCATCCTTCTCCAGACGCCAGGCGGTGACGCTCTGGGTCTGGTGGTGTGCCGATGGGACGCCGCTGTGGTTAAGGTGTGTTTGTCTCAAACCGGAGGATCGTCGTCTCATGTCAAACCCTCGCTGAGGGGTCGTACGCTCGGTTTGTGCCACAGCGTCTGTTGGCTTGGACGCTGGTGAGCCGGAGCGAAGGAGAAGTTCTCTGTGTCTCCAGGCCGAAGCCTGCAGGACACAGTCAGCTCAGTCGGTTACATTCTGCAGCGTGTGGCAAACGCTTTCCTACACAACTAAGTCCTCATAGCTGCTGGGAGACATTCAGAATGCCGTGTTAGCGCTGGTTAGCTTCAGGGCCGCCGTCGCCACAGAAGTGCATGTAGTGTAATCCTGGGATATTTCATACATCTTTGTCTGGAGTCCTGCTTTGTATCTCGATTTAGTTTCCTCCCCTTTGAAAGTTGGCGACTCCCAAAGCGCCGTCAGACAGCAGCGTGCACCCGCTGCGGATGACCTCATTCATCAGCCCGTATGCCACAATCACCATGTAGGCACAACGCCACATATTAGCCGATCCATCAACCTGACACACACACACACACACACACACCCAGCCTCCTACTTCTATGCACGACTCAGTGTGAGCTGCTTTGATCAGAGCCACCTCCGTAAATGAATGGATTTGTTTTCGGGGGAAAATGGCCGAGAGGTCAGTGTCCTTCGAGTGGAAAATGTCTCTGCTGGAAATGAAGTTTGAGTGTAGTTTGAGGCTGAGGGCTTCATTTCCGCCGTCAAACTGCCCCCCCGGGGCTCGCTCCCATTTCACTGTCCTCTCGCTAGACTCCGGATCTCCGTTCCACATGAACCACCACGAGCACACGTCTAATTGGACCGGCAACTCAAAGACGTATAGGCCAGGTCCTGGTTCACGCTTCTCCTCCATTGTGTTCTTCTTCATGGCCTCCGTGTGCTGGTTGACCTTTTGGAAATAGTCAGGCATCAATTGATAAAGCTATTAGATAGAAAAGGTCTTATGCTCGCTTGACAGAAAAGGAACATTAAAACTTTCCAAATCCAAACAAATTCACACATATTGAGACTCAAATATAAAAAGTATCACGTGTTGGCATTTCCTGTTTGAAATCCCCCTGACGGCTGCCAGTGGATTTCTGGAGTGAAAATTCTCAGGCGACTTCTGAAGTTTTTTTTCAGGAATTTCAAAGCAGATTTGAGTCTTGGTATTTGGGAGAAAGTGAATTGCTCACTGAAGCCGTCCATTAGATACTAAAATCATCCAACATTGAACTTCCTGTTCTTTATAAAACATTTGGGGCAAAATACAGAAAGAAAAAAAGACCAAAAGTGTTTGTGTTTGTCACCTCTCAGATTATTCAGCGCTGTCATGGTGACAAACTCACGTCAAGTGATAAATGACAAATACCGGATCCTTAATACTTTATCATCTGAAGCCTCCAGATCACAACATTCATTTACTGTAGATTCTGTTGGACTGTTTAAATCCGCCGTCGTGGCAGACGAATAAATCAAAAACACTCTTTGTATCACACAACATAAGACCTGAATGAAATCATTTCTTATGCTTTCTTATTGTGCAGATGTGTGCGCATATATACCTCTCTATATATACATATATATCTATATATATATCTATATCTATATGGGCATCATTCACAGCGTGCAGCCTTGTCACAGCACACGTGTAACCCTTTTATATAAAGTGTCATTGCGTGACGGTGACTGTAGCTCAGACGTATCTGGCGCCTTCGCTTCGGGGATAAATGTGAGATTCACATTATCATCCGACTGCACTCAATCAAACGACCCCCCCCCCCCCCCGCTGTGTGAGGCGGTAAACACGCTTCCTCCTGTTGGTCCCCCCCATGTGCACTTTACCCTGTACGGCGGGTCGGACTCCTGCGTGTTGAAGGGTTCTGGACCACGGGTGGGTTGTGACAGCCCCCCCCCCACTTCTACTCTCATCTGTGTGTGATTGTTGAGGGGGTGAAGAAACCCAAGAATCAATACTTCTCTCTCATTTAAAGGACTTTTCTGCCCTTTAATGAAACGATTGGTAATCGAGCCGAGCTGGAATAGAGAGTAAGATTCCAGACCTGCTCGTCGTCCTCATGAAGCCGTGATGTTCATTCAAACACGAGCTCTTAGTCAACCAGAAGGTCTATTTCCAACCTGCAGAAGAGATAATCCACAGAAGAATATGTCAGTGCTTCCTTTAGGTGGGAACCAGGGCGCCGCTGTGTGTGTGTGTGTGTGTGTGTGTGTGTGTGTGTGTGTGTGTGTGTGTGTGTGTGTGGCGGGGGGGTAGAATGCATCTATTGGTTTGACATTTGAGTTTTGGAGAAATATCATTCACTACCTTGGTGCCCTTTGTTTGTTGTTGCTTGGGTTCTTTAGGGGTTATTAATGCATCGCTGTGGTTGTTGTACCTCGTAGTTGTGAGTCTCTCTGTGGACATTGTGATTGTATTTATAGTTTTGGGTCTTTTTGTAGTTGTGTCTCTGTGGGATAGTTTTAGTCAGCTTGTAATTATATTGTACTAAACGGCACTGAGTGTTCTGTGGCTCCTCTGACAGCAACACACTGTGTCTGTACAGTGATTACAGCTCCAGTGGTTTTTACATATTGGAGTCGGACTCTTGGACATCCGACATAATCACTAACTTAGTAATAGTAAACAACACCAAGCACAACTATTTAATGAACATTTGATATAATCCGACCAGATTTCCCTTGTAGTCTAATGCTTCTTTCTGCACCTCTCTGCGCGCCTGCAGCTCGACTGCAGAATCTACTGTACGATGTGTTTTTATATGTCGGCCCTGGTCTCCTGTGGGTCCGTGTGAATGCCGCTTATTGTGAGACGGCAGAGCCTGAATCACTCTGCAGCAATTTCAGCAAACCTTTCCAGTCGCATGTATGAAATACACCCATAATTTCCCTAAACTGTGTCTGCCACAGGCAAGATCCCAACTACACGATATGAAGCCTTCAGCGATACAACTGCAGCCAGGGGCCAATTTCAGCTGGAATGAAAGAGGATGCGATTTCTTTTCCGGAGAGTGCACAATATTGGAATAGATCCCCTCTTTCAAACAGCAGACGTACAGTAACCGAATGTAACGAGGAAATGCTGCCTTTATTTTGAGATTTAGGGAGGGAGACACAGTGAGGAAGTTCTCCATCACCACCTCTGTGGTCCACGGTTCCTGGAGAACATCATCTTACATCTAAAGTTCACCTTTACTGAATGAAATGGTTTTCTGGATGTAGACTGGACCCGATCCATTCACAGCCCGGTACGTGAGTGGCCGGTGAAGGGAGGAGTGGGGTCATCAGTGGTGGCCCGGCCGGCTAGCATGCTAGCTGCTAACGTTGGTTCAGCAATAAGTCGCTGAATGCTTTCAAAGCCCTTTAAGAACCGAGTGATTTGAGAAGACTCTTTCTGTCCCGGTGTGTCCAGGCAATTCACAACGGTAAAGCGTGCGCGTTCATGCACATTAAATGTGATGATTAAAGCTTGGTTGGTTATCTTTAAAGGCGGAGAGAGAGAAAAGCTGCCAGTTGAGTCACGTTTATATTCACTGGTATTATTCATAATCAGCTGTGATCATTAATAACATATCAGCGAGAAACTGGTCTAGAATTAAAAATAGTACTTGTAAATCCTCCAGAAAAGTCTTTTTGACGGGACACGTCAAAAAGACGACCAGGAGACACTAGTTTGGTTATTGTGGCCCACAATGCCTCAGAAGATGCATTGTGGCCCACAATGCATCAGCATGCCGCACATCTGCAGCACATCTGCTTCGCCATGCAGCTGCTTTCTGCAGTCGGTACGCCACGATCAGAAGGGCCTCCAGGTCTCCTGCAGGATCCACAGAAACATGCCACGACCCCGGGGCATCTGCACTCCTCCAGCTCCCCGTCAATCCTGGGGGGGTAGAAGATGCGTTAAGCCGCGGGGAGTTCACGGTGCCGCGAGCTCATAATCTAGCGTGATTACGCCGCAGTCCATCTAACACGACCCTCCTACACATGCATCCACGCTGCAGACCTGCTGAAGGACCTGAATCGGATGAATTAGGATCATCTGGAGACGTTCCAATGTTTGGAAATCTACAATATGCATGAAAAGAAACAAATGTGGCCATGAATGAAAATGGCATCCCAACGTGACAATTTATGACCAACATGAGAACAAATCTCATTCCAGAAGAGACCGAGTGGCCATAAAACGGTTTAGACCTCCGGCTCAATCCTCAGATCCTCCCAACAAAACGCCAACAGCCGTGTGAGAAAATATCATCAATATCCCAAAAATCATTCTGTTACCTCCTGATCAATTTCTTTGCTTTAAATCAATTCACATACATTGTCATAGAATGCACATCAATTAGCAAACATTTAATAAGATTAGGCCTCATTTGCATATTGTCACGTAACTGGTCGTACCAGAGATAAGTGTGTAAAATGAGTGATATGTACTGAAGCTTCTCCACTTGACCTCTGACACCGAGAAACAGGAAAAAACTAAAACAGCTCTGCAGCTGATTGATTATTGAATTAATAACTTGGGCATTTATGAGGAATCGGAATAACAATACTAATATCAGTGATTAATTCAATGTGTTGGATGACACGTTGGGTGTAGACGACTCTTTTCCAATGAGAGCACCATCAGCTCCACCAGCAGCTAAATGTTTAAAGTCTATATCATTATGAACGTAGACTGCTTACGCACAGAGAACACGGCTTGTCTTTACAACTAGTATTAGTACAAGTATTTCTGACTGATTCCTTTTACTGCGGAATCCTACAAAATAATTAAAAAGGCCTTTTATTTGGTGCTCGACACGCGCGCGATCTGCACACATCCAGGAACACGGGAGTTGTGACACGCATTCAAAGGCGGTTACCGTGGAGATCCATCTTAAACATTCCTTCACATGTGCAACATCCTGCTGCGCGATCCCCCCCCCCGAGTCCCTCAACCCCCCCTCCTTCAAACGTGGCGGGCTCCGCCCCCCCGCTGGGAGAAGAGCGGCTCCGGAAATAATGAGGCTGTCGGGCAGCTCCTCGAGATTTAGAGATGGATGTATGGGGGGGGGGGGGGCACATGTGTGTGTGTGTGTTTCTCTGAATAGCCGACATGTTTTCCACTTGTTTGTGTTGGTGCAGGTGTTTTCAAATGTATTTAAACCCCCCCATTAGGAGTCACAGCTGGTGTGTGTGTGTGTGTGTGTGTGTGTGTGTGTGTGTGTGTGTGTGTGTGAGACTTTAGTTCAGGGGGCTCATTCTTCTCTCTGGCATTTATTACAGAACATTCAGTGTCAATTGATGAGCTCCCTGGAGTCGATGGGTTTACGGGGGGATGGGGGGGTGGGGGGGGGTTGTTTTGGCTGCCGGACCCCGGAGCTGTTTATTTCTCCCCACTCGTCACCTGAAGCCGCGAGAGAAAGCAATAAAGGAACGAGGGAGGGGGGGGGAGTCACCATGTTTGTTTCGTCTATTCTAGATTTCGATTTATATTCTGTGCAAACTGTCAAATGGACAACAGGACTTAGTGGGACGAGGTCTTTAGGCCTGTGAGGACGGACCCCTGTAGGCCTCTCTCAGCCCGGGGGGGGCAGAAATGTCCCGGAATTGATAAGTAAGGAAAAGGGTCATGTGTCCTGTGAGCAGCAGCAGGCTCCTCCCTTTGTTTGGGGCCGGGTGGGATTCCACCGGGTGGTCCCGAGGGACTGAACCCAGCGAGAAGCTCTTTGATCGCACAACCGCACCGAAAAACACGCTGTGACGTTTGAGCTGTTTGAGTCCGGCTTCGTCAGCGGCTCCGCTGCTGTACCCCCCCCCCCCTTTAAAAGCAAGTCCAATGGTCTTTCCTCAGTAGGTTTCTTCACTCCGGTGGTCCGGCGTTAATGCTGCTCATGCTCGTGGTTTAATGAGCCGGTAGACAATGAACAGGACAAATAGATGAAAACGGGGGAGAAGAAAAGAGCAAAGACAGGAGGGATAATGAGCATAAAAGACACAACGCGCGTGTTTTAATCATTCAAAAAATAGGATGTTCTTGCTTTTTTAAATTCTTCGGTGCCTCATTCTTGATATTAATGGTCCCAGAGTATCAAGTGGATCATCATTATTATTATTATCAGCATATCTTTCATTATTACGTCTGTCCTGAGGCCACGTGATGATCCATACATACATGACGTGGCACGTCGGGGGGGCTGGTGGTCTGCTGTGAGCCTTGATCTTCACCTCCCGATTGTCTCTGTCTCTGTCACACACTTCCTGAAGTAAAATAAACGTGTTATGATTGGGTTTTTAACGAGAAATCCGTGTTAACTTGTAAGAATGGAAAACTAACCCTGACCCCCTCAAAACATCCAACATGGCGGAGAGACGTTCACTCAGGAATCCAACATGGTCCGCCATGTTGTTCACTCAAGGGGCGTGGTTAACCGCCGCCAGCTCCTATGTGTTGTTACCAATTTGTATGTTCAAGATTTTCGTACACATTTTTACGAACAGGTTTTGGGGATCACGCTGGGGGAGGACGAGTCGGCAGCGCCGGTGATCCCTGATCGGCTCGGATCGAGAGGAATCCACGTGATCGTATTTCCCACCTTCCGTGTGCGTAAACCAGGGAATGTGAGCCGCGCGTCCACACGCTGTGAAGTATGCAAACACATCTGACCCCGAGTTGACCGTCGCTATCGGCTGTGTATCGCTAACAAGGCCAGTCGGTCCGTTATCCCCCCCCCCCCCCCTCTGCCCTGTCGGTGTGAATACAAATGCAGAGCTTTGATATTCTGCTGATGGCCCCGGCTGCAAAGTGGCTCTGATGATGAAAGCGCCTCGTCCCGTCTTTCTGATTCCTGCCGCAAGCAAAGCATTTATTACTGATTTTATCAAACACTGTAAAATATGCATAATGCCTCCGCGTGTTTCCGCAGCTTTTCAAAATGAGAACACTTCACTTGTTCCGTGTCGGGGGCCGAAACAATAATCTCATCTGAAATCAATTTTCACAGCTGATATCAAATCTCGACTCCGTCTGGAAGCTCCTAAAAACTTAAATTACAAAGTGTCGCCTTTTGATATGAAATATGAATTTGTATAAATGTATGCTAAAGAACGTGCGAGCGGAAGTCGGTGGTTGGTGCGTGAGGCCATCAGTCCTCGTCTTCATGAGTCCTGTAGGTCACAGAAGGTGGCGTCTGCGTGGACGAATCCCGCGAACGCTCCAATCAGCCAGCGAGAACGATCGGGTCGAATGGACAAACGGTCCTCGTGGTTCTGTGCGTTTACCGTCTCTCAGAGCGGAGACATTTAACCGCGATGTGGTCGTTGCTTCCACCCGCAGAGCCAGAGCTGCTCCTCTTCACCTTCATCTCCTCCCGACCCGACTGATCCCGCTCGGTTCTGCTCGGCGCGGCTGGAATTCGCACAGGAGGCCGGTTGTTGTTGTCATTGATTTTGGGGCTGAGAAGCCTTTTTCTCCGCCGGGTCGGGCGCTCGTTTCGTACCCGTGATGTGCGGCGGTCTCCCATTGAGCCTGATCGATGGTTTGAAGTCCTCCTCGGGGCCTTTTAGGGGAATCCTACATCAGGCTTTGTCATGAGGAGTGAGATCAATAACCTCTTTTAAACTTCTTTTAATCCGTCACCAATGTTTTTGATGACTTCATGTCATCTTCCTGCTGCACAGCAGGTCAGGAAGCTTTTGGAGTCTGAGGACGATACGAATAAATATATCAAAAAGCGATCTTCTCGCTGATGGTCTCGATGGGTCATAGAGAGTCACGAGTATCACATCTGGACTTTTCATGATGGGAAAGGGTTGATGGATGAACGGCATACAGCCAATGAGCGATGGTGGGCGGGGCTTCTCCCTCCTTTCTGATTGAGTGACACGACGGTGTCCAATGGGTTCCTCACGCTCTTCACGTATAAAGAGATAACAGTCAATAGCTGCTCTCATCACATTTGATGGATGAATTTTGTTGCTTTTTGGGTCTTTTTGCTACATTTACAGTCAATTCACAATGTTAACTGTGTGTTTGAAACTCTTAAAAACTCTTTCTATCTGCGACTGTCAGTAGTTGAGTGATAATGTTCTTTCTCAGGGTAACGGACTTGATCCCTATATGATCAGTACGTGAACGCAACCTTTTCCTTTGTCACGCGTCTCTTGTCAGGACTCTTGTGAAGCCCCTCCAGCCGGGACGCCGATTCACACAGACGATATGAGATACAACACTCTTAAATTGTGATTGTTTAGTTCAGAAACAATTCAGAAAAGCTTTTAATTATCTCAATAATCCCATTATTAAATATGATTACGTGAAGTTTCATATATTCATGCGAATATGAGACGCGGGAGGATCACCGTGGTTTTTCACCCGATGCATGATGTTTTATTCATTGGTAAAAAGATAGATCCCCTTTCCTGGTACACACATTTGATGTAGGACGCTTCAGCTTTTCAATTGAATTTGAGATGAGGAGTCACAGCGACATAAAACGCACGTCTGTCCTGTGTGTCCTCGGTCCGCATGCAGCCAAAACCAACCACTCAGCCCTCTTTCCTTTCAGGGCTGGATGGTCTTTTTTACTCCCAGAAGCAACTAGAGATTCAATCAGTGATTAGAAGCATCATGGCTGCTGCCGGACCCCACGGAGGAAGTGACGATTCAGCTTTCCTTTGACCCGTCCGACCCACAACTCACTGTACGCCTTCACTCTGTCCGTTTAAAAGAGCATAATGCGTGTTGGGTGGAGCACCAGCCGCCGGGTTCTCCGTCAACTTGATGTTTGTCTTTAACTTCACCGCCGGATGCACAAAGGTTGTACGTTTTTGTCGAGGAAGGAGGGAAGAGACGAAAGGAGAAAAATAGAATTAAAAGGAGAAGAGAAAGAATGAAAAGAAGGGAGTGAAGAACATCTGGAAGAAAGGAAAGAGGGAAGAAAACACAATAGTAAAAAGGCTAAATGTGCTTCCATTGAGGAAAATGATGATGTACTACAAGAGAAGAACAGACAGAACCGAAGAAAACGTGAAAGAGAAAAGACAAGCGTTGATCTGCTGATCGGAGCGAGTAATGAAACACGTGAACGTTGCATTATCTTCTGAGGAATCCCTCTGGCTGCTTCAATGCAATCGGCCGGAACATGTTCGTTATTGATGGAAGACGAGAGCGCTGCAGCAGAGGTGAAGGGGTCACGAGATGAACAGCCCTCCTGTGGAGAGGAGCGTCCGAGGCTCCATTCGTCCACCAGGCCCGTGATCCTCTTTACTCTCATTTCCCCAAACGGCCGATGATACGAGGAAGTCAGAACAGGCCTAAGCAGGCGTTCACAGACCAAACAGGAAGAGGAAAAGACTGTGAGGTCAATATTGCTTTTCTTCAGCACTTCTCTGAAAGCTCTTTGGATGTGTTGTCATTTGAAAAGTCTGTAGGAGCTTTAACAATTAGACAAAAGCTTTGTTCCTTGTTGACAACATCATATTAGTGATTTCATGGAATGCTGAGGAGTGACGTCAATACTCTGTATAGGACCGTGGCAGAGGCACAGACCTGTCAATCAGTGGTAGCCCCGCCCTAAAGCATCCCTTACTGTGTCTGTTTGACTCTTAATGGAACAGAACTTCCAGTTCAAGCGCTTGTTGGGTTCTCTGGCTCCAACAGGAGAACTTGTTTTGGTTGCCGGTGGAACCTTTCATGTAGGTAGCCCTGGAGACCTTTCAGAAGGTTCCATCAAGAACTCAGACTGAAGGGGTTTTAGCACAATCTGCGTTCCACCTAGAATACTCTGTCTGTGGGGCAAACAGGACCCTGGGAAGGTTTCTCCACGGACCCCTTAGCCAAGAAACCTTGACTTCCTCTTCTTGGGTCGTGACAGTGTTGCATCAGGAGGCGCGTTTAATCTGTTTTGGTTCCGTGTCTCCTCAGGTGGAATCTGCATCGCTCAGTCGCTGAAGATCCCCCACGACCACAAAGCCTCCAACTTCGACAAAATCATCCGTCTGCTGCTGGACACTCGGTACGCCAGGGCGGTGATCCTGTTCGCCTCCGACGAGGACATCCGGTAAATAACAACCATGATAATAATACTAAACACTGGTAGAACCAGAGGGGTACAGGTTGATTAAACTGTTTACTTTAACAGCAGAGAACATCTGCCTGGTGTCTTACCGGGACATGTGGTGTTACTATTAATAACAAGGGGTCAGTGGAACCCCTTCGATCGCCCGGTGACCGTGTGCTTGTGTTTGGATCCAGGGGGATCCTGAACGCCAGTAAGCGGGCCGACCAGATCGGTCACTTCCTGTGGATCGGCTCCGACAGCTGGGGGGCCAAGAACAGCCCCATCCACCAGCTGGAGGACGCCGCCGTGGGAGCCGTCACCATCCTGCCCAAGAGAGCCACCATCAGCGGTCAGTCTCCGGCCGGCCGGCCGGTCGCCGTGTGGAACATTCACACCTCACCTCCCGCGACGTCTTTGACGATCATATTTCATACGTCATTATTAGATCCATTGCTTTTTTACTCCACCCCTCCCTCCTCGGTGCTCATCAGAGCCTTTAGCTTCGGTCAATGTGGTTCCCTGTTTGAAACCACTCTCATGAGCCACAGCCAGTTAGCATAGAGACTGTGAACGGGTGGGGGGGCAAATCCTTGTACCGGCTCCTCTCACACCCACAGGCTGATGGCTGATGGCTGCGTGATCCCTTCTGCCCCCTCGGATTGGACAAACCATTTAAGGAAAGGGCCATTTCTCTTGCCATGGCGACGATGGTAGAGATCACTGGGTCGGTCGGGGTAACTCGGGTATAATGGGGGGGTGGAGGCTGCTGATCTCTGCCCCTCTCTGAGCAAGCTGGCTGTGCTGGAATATGAGCGGATTTTGTGATAATTAGATTAAACCGAGTCGAATGTGTCAACATGCCCCACGTCATGACGTCTTAATTAGAACTGGATTCTGACACTACGACCTTTTCTTATCTTGCAGCACATTTCTTTTCATTGCCTTTACTTTAGGGCCAAAGGCGCAGGTTGTAAAAGTTATTTCTCTAAAATAATTTTCCGTCTTCAGACATTTGAGAGTGATGATAATTTCTCCCAAAGCCATATTCACACCCGCTAACTCCTCGTGAAGCTCAGGGAGACAAATACACTGTTTCACTGGAGGTGTGTGTCACTGTTTGCACGTGATCAGCACCGATCGCACTGATCACGGAGGCAAGTGACACGTGTGGCTGCTCCTGATTCCTGTTAATGATCCGTTTTCATGTGAGAACGCGATACAGGATCAGTGCACTGATGTAGCAGTCGACATCTAAGACATTATTAAAGGAAGTTAGTTTTGACCATCAAAGCATCATAATAATAAATAAATATATCCCTGTGTTCCTCAGAAATTCCATTCACTAAAGGCCTTTTTTGTTCCAGTGCAATCGGTTTCGACACATCCGACTGTGACAAAGAGAATAAAGATTCTCTCTCATCATCTTTATGGTAGATCCTGCTACATCTTAGCATGCGCTACACCTTGTACGCTAAGCTCTGACACGTCCCGATATCACAGCCGACAAGCGACCGGCTGTCAGCCTGTAACGTGGATACAAGAGCCTGCAGCGGGCGGATGATCCCTGCAGGCTCCTCAGCTTCTTCTGCGCTGGTCGTCAGGGCGATGTCACACACGGGTCACAGGTCACGCGTTCCCTCCCATCGCCGCGTCACACCTCTGGAGGTACGGACGACTCGTGTTTGTCACCCGAAGGCGAATCCCAGCCGCCTGCCCGAACGCGGCGGAGATGGGAAATTGGAGGATGGAAGTCTGAGGATAAGAAATCAAGCGGGCGAACTGAGGGAAGAAAAGAGAGCGTCCATCAACGGGGAGGAGGCGAGATGAGGAGGAGGACGGAGGAAGGCTGAACTCTCCTCGTCGGCCTCCAGCTGAGAGCTTCTGATGCACCAGCGTCTCTCTGTTATCAGGCTGCTGTAGGATGAAAACAGACGTAAATAAATCGTTCACTGCGTCACCGTTTCCCCGAGAATAAAGAGTTAAGCGCGTTACGCTCTCGCACCACCTCACCGTGACATCAAATTAGAAGCAACGCAGTCTCATAATAGACATTTTAAACACACTAATCTGCTTTTTCTTCAGCGTACCAAAACTCCAGCAGAGTCTTATATATTATTAGTTATTACATTATAAGTCAAATCAAGTCAAGTCCACTCTCCCTGTTTTCAGTCAAGAGGACCAGAGAGGTTAGCGAGGATGGATGCAGACGCCTCCACGTCCCCCCCCCGTCTCCACCCACTCCCCTCCACGGTCTTTGTGAGGAAGCTGGTGGGTTCAGCGTGAGCATGTGCACGGTACAGATAGCAGCGTGTGGACTTTAATCTTGCTCCGTGTGCTTAGAACATGATCCGTGTCCGCCAAGACGGATGTCCTCCTGCGCACATCAGCGCCGACAAACAGGAAGCGGCTGCGTTAGCACAGAGGAAATGCTAATTCTTCACATCACGCATTAAGAGAGGCGACGTGCGACGCCTACAGGCTCGAGGGCGGGAAAAAAGAGGTTAAAATTATTACATTTAGACATTTCTTTAGAATCATTTTCTCTTCTCTAAGATATTGCAGTGAAAAAATATTATTTATCCAGTCAAAAGATTAAATTACGTGCAATAATCTCCCGCAGCTGCCACAAAGGAGACGCAGAATGAACCAACGGAAGATGAAGAGATCCGGCTGCCTCTCAAACATTAACCGATGAAACACGTTTATTATTGCAGCAGTGATGCTCTACGCCTTATGATGCCTTATGATCACGACTATGTTCCACTGGTCTGTGAGCATCTTCCACATCAACAGCTAATCTCCAGCTTCGTCTGTTTGCTGGACTGTAGTTTAGAAAGAGACGATCGTCGAGGTTAAATGAACTACTGAGGTTCCTTCGAGAAGGAAGTGACGTGATGAATAAATCGGAGTCGACTGAAGGCGGTTTGTTGACTTTGATCCGTCCGACTCAAAGGGGGTTTTGCGCTCTTTAAACTTTCACATGTAGGATCATGAAGATCAGATAGAAAGTGTACAAACTAGAGCCCATTAACTTCCACAGACAAACTCTCTGATTACTGGTTTATAAAAGTTAATAAAATATGTTGTTCAAAGGTTCCCAAAGTCCTTGAAAAGTCTTCAAAGGTCTCATTCGATCAGCAGAGCAAATCCCCCAAACAGCTCCAAAGAGAACAAGCTGGACAACATGCGGGGCCCTATGGGGCCCTATGGGGGCCCTATGGGGGCCTCCATGTGTCCCTGTGGGGCTCTGTGGGTAATTAGAGGCGTGTCTCTCTTTGTGCTCCTCAATAAACCTACCAGTGTGTTTGCCGTTTATTCTTGGGGGTTTTCTCAGAATAACTCAACCTTTAACCCTCATCATTTATAAAACAGAGAAGCCCCAATGTGTCACAAAGTGTCACTGGTGCCGTCATACTGCGATCCGATTGGTTTAGGATTGGAGAACGTTCCTCAGAAAAGGAAATGAAGTCGGTGCGTCACGTTTGTTTGGATTGTGAACATTTGTAAAGACTTTGTGGAGCGAGTGCAGCAGCAGCAGCAGAGCTGCTCTCGCTGTGACAAACGCACCTCTTAGCCCCCCCACCTCCGCCCATCGCTTCGCCCCCCCGGGGAGCTGAACCAGGAACCCTGCAGCACCCGACACAGCATGAACACAGCGCGTGAACCTCCCACACTCCGGAGGCTCATTATGCAGCCCGGGGAACGTACGCTTCTCTAAATAGACCCTAAAGAACCAGCCGCGCTACATTTAAAGAGTCGATACAGAAGGAACTCGCAGGCGTCGTCAGGCGCCCGGTGATGAACCCGCTGTGAGAGCCCTTAACGGCGTCCCGGTGGGGTCACGTGACCCCGGCTCCTTAGTGGTGCCAAAGCGCCAGCTCGCTTGATGCGGGCAGATCGCTGAATAAGGGATAAAAAATGCCTATTCATTACTCATAAAACGCGACATACGGTGGCCCACCCCCGGCCCCCCGGCCCCCCGGACCGACTCTTCGCTCCAGTCCTTCTCTCTCATTCAGTTGAAAAGCCCTCGACGGCCTCTCACTCACACCCTCACCAGGAGTACAGGGGCCAGCCGGTGCTTACTGATGATTACAGCAACACCCTTCAATGAGCAAAATGGGCCCTTTGCAAAGATTTTCTGTCAGATGCATTATGATGTGAACGCCCCCCCCCCCCCCCCCCCCCAAACAGCACTCTGCATCAACACCCGGATGCAGACGCCTGAGTGGCTGAGAGGCCGTTTGGTGGCTTTTAGACTCGACGGATGACTGAAGGTTCAGAATAAAACACATTTAATTTTGGGAAAAATGGATTTTAAACACTGCAACACTCAAAAAGTGAATCTTTTAATGTTATTGAGGGGTTGATGCAAAAATATGAATCTCAGACATTAACTGTGTGGGTGGAAGCCTGAAGTTCATTCATTTATCTGTTATATTATCCATTTGTCACATCTGTCCTCAGCTAGTTTGTTAAAACCAAATTATGTTCCCACCGCTATCGACACGCCGCTTTTATTTTAACCCTCTATGAGGGATTACGCTTTAGCTGCATGATTTTTACAGGAAGAAGGTGTCAGAAGGTCAGGATGAGGGACAGGAAGAAGGTCTCAGAAGCTCAGAAGGTCAGGATGAGGGACAGGAAGAAGGTGTCAGAAGGTCAGGATGAGGGACAGGAAGAAGGTGTCAGAAGATCAGGATGAGGGACAGGAAGAAGGTGTCAGAAGATCAGGATGAGGGACAGGAAGAAGGTGTCAGAAGCTCAGAAGGTCAGGATGAGGGACAGGAAGAAGGTGTCAGAAGATCAGGATGAGGGACAGGAAGAAGGTGTCAGAAGATCAGGATGAGGGACAGGAAGAAGGTGTCAGAAGCTCAGAAGGTCAGGATGAGGGACAGGAAGAAGGTGTCAGAAGGTCAGGATGAGGGACAGGAAGAAGGTGTCAGAAGGTCAGGATGAGGGACAGGAAGAAGGTGTCAGAAGCTCAGAAGGTCAGGATGAGGGACAGGAAGAAGGTCAGGGCTGCTTGAACCTTCTTGGCCTTGTTGGCCCCTCCCTCTGGACTGGAGGTGGGCCGGCCCTGGTTCGGATGTTACCTGGTACCCGGCTTCACGCTCTCAGACAGTCGTTTGTTATTCATGATCGTTTCCATAATGACATTCAGGTCCATCCAATAAAAGGAAGCTGAAACTATCAGAACAGCATTTTTCACCTTTAATCCTCAGTAGCTGTTAAGTTTCCACTTTCCAAAGGTTTTCTTTCCCTTGTTCCTTAGTTCCTCCGTGTGGAGGTCTGTAGTTTCTCTCTACGTGAAGTGAAAACGTAACGGACAGAACGCGACCCTGAACGTGTCCGCATCGACCCACCGGGTCACCGCGCCCGGCCTCTTCCTGTCAAACATTCCCCCTGAAAACAACAACAACACGTTCTTCTGACTGGATGTGAAGCACCGACACGAGTGGAAGCCGTTAACGTGTTTGTGTGCAGCGTTTATTCCATCAATGCACACAAGTATCAGCTGATTATTGGACATCAGAGACGATCGGTCTTATTCTGACCTAATGAATCCAGCAGGTGGATGCATTCAATTCTAATTAAATAATAATATCACAATAATAACAATTTGAACAAAAAATTATATAATGATGATTTGTAATAAAAGTACTTCTACTAATTATAATAATGATATAGAGTAATAAAATAAGGACAATGATCTTCCATGTAATCAAAATTCCAAAAATAATATTATATTAGTAATAGATTTAATTATTAATAAAAAATACAGGCAATAATAAAACGAGGTAACACATGAATCTGAATGAGTGAATAGTACAGTAATAGTTACTCTGCTACAAACCCAGACGTGGTCATTTTACTCATCGGCGGATTCTTGAATGGATTCAGTTCAAACACCAGGTTTGGCCCTTCAGGGGACGTCCCCGTGCAATTACTGTTGAATCCCCAATTTTTGAGAAGTCTGCTCGGCGTTCTGTTGCTCTAATGCTCCTGTAATAACTCTAATTACAACGACGTTTCTCATTTAGTTTTTCTTTCAAGCTGCGACAAGATGCCGAAGGAACAATGTGCCCTTCAGTCAGACGGTTTAATGTCCGATTCATTCCAGAGAGAGAGAACCGGCCGCGGGGCCGACGCGTGGAGATTAATTGCATATCACTTCTAACGGTTGTTACAGTACGATGAATTAAGGAGGGGAAATCACTGCAATGGTTTTGACCTCCTGCTTTAACCCTTTACCTGCCTGCTCTGCTCGACATCATGGAAATGACCACTCGGTAAAGAAACACTGGATGTTACTCTGTCTTTAAGGAGACCGTGTTTGTTAAATAGACCAAATATCTGAACTGTCAAGTGTTTCTAACAAATGAGGCTATTTGTTACTTTTTTACGTGTATGTAAATGTATGTATATTTTGGTATTTTTGCAAAAAAGTGACATCCCAACCCTTTGGTGGAGGCCGGTTATTAACTGTGTGGTCTTGATTGATTGTTATTCTCATGCAGAAGAAGAAGAAGAAACGTTTCTCAATTTGCAAAATTAAATCAAAGACGGACCGTGTCAGTCAAAGTACCCGTGAGACGCATTCCATCTCTGCTGTCGCTGCCCCACTTTCTACCTCCCCGAACATCTTACACCGTTTGAACCGGTTTACCTGCGTGTCTACTCCACGTTGGTCTCTGCTACATTCCTTCATGACGTCTGCAACCTGAAACCTTCCCTCAGCGCTCCAATACATAACATAACATAACATAGCGTACGTAATATCACCATCATCTAAGAGCACGTGCACTTTAATAATAACTTATCTTAAATCATTGCAGTTCTTCACATTTTAACCACGAGCTTGAAAACCAGCTTTTATGATCCAAAATCTTCATCCTTTTGCTCATTCACTAAATCCACCAAGGACGGCTTAGCGACCTCCCCCCAGGTTTTAACTTCACATGGTGGCAGGATGTCATGTGCACTGTAATTAAATGACTATGAATTGTGTTTGATTCCATGCAAAGGTAATAACACACATCTAATAACACAAACTAATATTCCACCACTAAACATCATCACACGTGTCATCATTTCTACCACTAGGTGTGCTCTCCTGCTTAAATCCTTGACGTCCTCCTGCAGGAAGCGTGCGATGCGCGCCGCTGATGCTGAGCTGGCGAGCACGTTACCGTGCACGCTCTAAACTTCTGCTAGAGCAGAGTGCATGTAAGCAGAGTGCATGTGAGCAGAGTGCATGTGTGCAGAGTGCATGTGAGCAGAGTGCATGTGAGCAGAGTGCATGTGAGCAGAGTGCATGTGTCCTTGGGCCAGACACTTAACCCAGCATGGCTCCTGAGGCTGTGACGGCAGTGAGTGGATGATGGCAGGGGACTCTGTGTGTGGTAGTGATGTCATCGGGGTGTGAACGGGTGAATGATGTCATGTAGTGTTAACGCGCTTTGAGTCGGAAGACTAGACGAGCGCTGTACAAGTACAGTCCATTTATTACCTTTATTTTGACTGTCTTCTCTCCTCGACCTGTTTCTAACCTCCGTCAGCTCTCCGTTTAATGGTGACGTGGAGCTTTGGTTCAGAAACCGTTCACAATGAGAGGCGCGTCGAGCAGAGAGCGCCTCTTTAAAAGCAACACTTACCGGTGGGACGTGATTGAGATCTGACTGTCACTCAACTTCCTGTTCTGATCCGAGTGGTGGAGGGCGGCGGACAGAGAAAGAGACGCTTTGTTTTAAATGTCATTCTTCTTCTTCTTCGGGCTGAAGTGGTTTAGAACTGTAGGACGTGGAGGAGATTCAGAGTCCTTCATGATCGGGCCGAAGCTTCTGCTGCTACTAAATTTATGAAATGGTCACAACGGTCGCGTCACAAAACCGTCCACATGATGAGAAACATGTTTCTTATTCATTTAGAGACGATATTGAGCTCGTATCTTGATTAGTATTTCATTCTTGCTTTATTTCTGTCTGTCACTTCCATACTGTGTCGTGTGATGGTTCCTAAATCCTTTTGTCTGACACCGTGTATTCAACCTCCCCGGGTTTAAGGTAGTTCCTCATCCAGCTTGATCCTCAATAAGTCACCTGCTCTGGATTCACGTGAAGCACGTTGAGTCGCCCTGTTGCCTTCGGAAGGTGTTGCTGACCTCGGGGTGTTTTCCTTCTTTCAGGGTTCGACGCGTACTTCACGTCGCGCACGCTGGAGAACAACCGGAGGAACGTGTGGTTCGCCGAGTACTGGGAGGAGAACTTCAACTGCAAGCTGATGAGCTCCTCCAAGAAGGACGAGAGCAGCAGGAAGTGCACCGGTGGGTTCCGTCTCACACTGTTATAGAAAGCACAATAAGACGTTTAATCTGCTAGAGACCAGATTAGATTTAAAATAAATGCAGGAAATATCGTTACTGTGTTATTACTGCCGGCGTCGCCTGACAGCCGGCTGAACTTCAGAATAAATAGTGGAGCTGATGAGAGGCTGCAATATGAAGGGGCAAAGCTTCTGCACAAACACGGTGGATTGGATTTGATTGGCATGGCGCTCGATGTTTGAAGCCTCAGGGTTACTCAGTTTCATTATGATTAAATAACGTACGATCATGCTTCATCTATATTGAGGGGAAGTTACTGAACGGCATTTGTGATACAAAGGGGGGCGAATGCAGAGCCACAAAACCTCAAACGACACTAAACTCTGTGCTGCAGCGTCACAGCGGCGTTCGTCGCACGCCGACATGTGGCCTTCACTCCGAGGCGGGAAAAGTCCCGCCGGCGCCGGCAGCGTTACGCTGATGTGCATGATGACGTCATTTCCCGCTCGACGCCTCGCTGTTGATGTTGAGCTCTGGAAGTTCGTTTCGTCCTCACAGGTGGACAAACAGGAGGACACGCGCGGACAGAGACACATGACACATGGAGTAGAGGACATCACATGGCGCGAGGGGTGATACTTCCTGCCTGTTGCTTCTGGGTTGTAGAACACGCGTCACCTTGGAAACACTGTTTTGGACTTGTGACCCGTTCACGCTGAGAAATAAGAAGCATCTGCTGTGGTTAAATGGGAGGAACATCTGCTGCTGATTGGTTCTTTTTCTGCTGTCACTCAGGCGCCTCCCTAGTTAGATAATAACTATTATTAATAGTAGCTATTAACGGCCCTCCCCCCGCCACCTCCACCTCTAGCGGCATTATTTGGGAGCGTTTATTGACGGCTCTTACTCCTCTTCATCGTTTATATGCGACTCGACACGAAAAGACAAATACCAATAAGAAAGACACAAAACAGCGAGCGCGGCCTCGGCGCCGCCGTTTGATTTGTTTGTTTATTAATCTGTGCGCCGCTGCAGGCGTCTCCGTCCCAGCCGGTCTGATGGCGGTGAGCGTTCTGAGTGATGTCGAATTGATTCTGAATGCAGCTTGTTGGGTTTTTTGCCATCACATTCATTCCAGTTCAAAAATCCCCGATGAACGCAGCCTTCTAGTTTTGTTAAGAAAACGTTGGTGTTACGCAGGTTACCCTTTGAGCATCACAACACAGTGCGAGCAGGTTGTTTCCTCCATATTGTGTGAGAAAAAAAGAAGTAGAATGAAAAAGATCACGTGCATATATGTATATATATCTATAGATATATATCTATATCTATAGATATATTACATATATTGTGCAGCCTTGATAGACGTGGCTTCATCTCCCTCCACATATCTGAGGGAAAATAATCTGTTAATATAACATAATTTACCAACAATGCACCAGTGCAAAGCGCCGTTTGCAGCGCTGATGAATTTGAATTGTCACAATTATTCAGCAAACCACGACTAACGCGGTTTAAGCCTCTGTTGGGCTTTGTGATCACTACTAATGGGGGGAGCTTTGGCAACGCACGAACACCAGGAGTCTCGCTGTAATCGGCAACCTTTCTAGCAGAGTTTCTGCCGGTCGTCTGGCGACTACGAGGTGGAATCGTTTCACGTCCGTTCAAAGACCCCCAGAAACACAGATCTAGAGTCTGCCTTGGAAGGACAGAGCCTGGTTACAAGTTAAGAAAAGGTCTTTCTCTGCGGGTTAATAACACTCTGGAGGAAAGCAGGTTCCCTGTAAGCGGGCCGAGGTTAAACTGTGGCAACGTGCATAATTCAGCTCACACGCAATTATTGAAGAAACGTATTGAGTCGTGAGAAGCGTCGCTTGACGAGATCCCGGCTGGAGCCGACGCGGAGCAACGCGATTGGCTGTTTTCTCCACTCGTGTTTTGCTGAGAGATGAATCCTCCCGAAGGCCACAGCGGGTTCGCGTGTCGTGGACGAACGCGACTGCCTCCCTTCTGTCATTTTTCACCGCGGCGCTGTGAGATTAAAGGCCTCATCTCAGGTGAAGAAAACTAGACTCACGCCACGTGAGCCGACAGCGAGCGACGTGGAAATCGACTCGCGTCAGCAGCTGAATCTAGTTTTTCTTCCTGTTGGCGTCTTCGAGCCGCACCCTGCAGCTGCCGCCGTTTAAACGGCCGCATAATGTTTCCAGCAGTCTCGTGAAAACAAATACTAAGCGATTGTGCGACGAGCGACGTTCAGCCAAACTCCCATCAGCCCCCCGTCTCTGATTGTCTGCGTGTGATTGCATCGCTCCTCGTTATCATCAGGCAGCTCAATCAGCACCGACGCTTCTTTGCTTTTATTTCTATAACTTTCCTTTGGCTGAGATCTTCAAGGGCTCGAGCACAACCGGAGGATGTTCTCATGACGCTGTCGACGTTTTCTCACACCATGTACATTTCTGCTGAATGCTGCAGACGGTGAGCAGGGTCACTGGGACGCTGTTTCCACTCACCGATGAGACAGAACTCAGCGTGTGAATGATGCTTTGTTAAAGTGCGTTTAGTGGTTAAATTACAGGTAAAGCTGTCGGCGCCTCTAGAAGGTTCGACTTCTTTAGTCAGCAGATCGATTACTGATCACTCTCCTTCAAACAATACATACATCTAATATTTGCAACTTATAGTGAGTGTCCCTCCATCACACCAGCACAGACCACATGGCCAGTAATCACGAATAGAAGGACGTATAAGAGCTTTGTGTGACATACACAAGATTTCAAAATAAAAGCCATTGCTAAAGGTTAAACCAGTGGTCATTGATCCTTTTAATGGTTCAATGTTAGGAAACGCAGAAAAGCCGCTTACGGGGATTTATTTTGGTGATTCGAGTTCATACGCGTGACAAAGTGCATCCGTCCTCTTTAGCTGACTGATGCTATCAGCCGTTAGCTCATTAACGCTAATGCAGCGAGTCAGCCATTCCACAAAAGCACTCGGCTGTTGTCTCCAAGTGCGCAGCCTCTGCATTCACGCAGAGCGGCTCGCGGCTCGATGCTCTGGTGAATCCACTCGCCGCGATATTTAGTACCTCAGATACATTTGGATGATTCAGATGAATACTTTTACTTCCACATTGTCCACGAGTATTTTTACAGCGTAGCATTACTACTCTGAATGTTTCCTCCACCACTGCTTTAAACTAAATGACTGAACCTGGAGAGACCAACTTAACAATTATTTGGACCGGAAGCGTAAATTGACTGCGATTCACCCAGAGGGGAACTTGGGTGAAAGGTCGGTTTCAAAGTGTATCCCTGACGTCTCTGTGCCGTCCCTCCAGGTCAGGAGCGCATCAGCATCGACTCCAAGTACGAGCAGGAGGGCAAGGTCCAGTTCGTGATCGACGCCGTGTACGCCATGGCCCACGCCCTCCACAACATGCAGCGGGACCTGTGTCCGGAGAGCGCCGGCATCTGCCCCGACATGGACCTGGCCGGGGGCAAGAAGCTCCTCAAGTACATCCGCAGCGTCAGCTTCAACGGTGAGCGCCACGGGAAGTCCCTCCGAGGCACGCCAGGGAATGTGTGCGGATCGCCGCTAAATCCACCCAAGTAGCCGGACGACGGTTATAAAAGTGTCTCGCTCGTCTCGTAAAACTGCCTCCGTGTCGTGGCCCTTTTTTATCTCCCGTCATAACGACGCTGGTTTTATTCTCACGTTTTAGTACATTGCTGCTGTTTGGTCTCACGATGCAACTTGTGTCTTGTACATAAAACCTGGCGGTGTATTTAGAGGCCGACCGATCGCAGGCTTCTACACGTACATGAACTTCTGTCCTCACTTAGTTATTTAAATGCTTTCAGATCAGATCATTAATAAAAGATGTTGTCATTGAATAAATGATGGATTGAGCGACGAGGTCACATTTATAAGTGATTACTGATAGTGATGATCAGTGATTATTGTTCAATGACCTGGAGTGGTTCTACATTCGGATGCCGACTTGTTATCTTACTCACGCAAATTGTTTAATGTGGGATTTGTCATTTCAAGGTTGTGGTACTTTTATCTAGTGAAAACACATGAATGACTCTTTCTGTTACGTATTAGAGACACATGGGACTGAAACCAGGAGGCAAAACTGTATCTGTGACAGCAGCTATTGAGCCTCTTTACCTCTTTTATGCAATGATTAAACTGATGAGGGATCAGTTAAACCACTCCAGCGGTTCCTATACAATCGCCTGTGCTGAAATATAGCGGCTTTAATGAGACAGACAGCTTAGAGCTCCCGTTATCACAGTCACAGACCCTCGAGGTTATTTACAGACTGTGAGGAGAGTAAAGATTACACCATGTGTCCCGGAGAGACAGATTACACCTCCTCTACATGAATCACTCACACCTCCGCCCTCGCAGACGCTTTCAATGGGTCCCCAATGTTCGCGCGGGGCCATTTACGCCGAGCTTCTTCTCAGACCCGATATCTGTTCCATCACATGGGGACTCAGTGGCGTCCGCAATGCCTCCTGATGAGCGTGGAACCGGGGGTTAAGAGTGAAAAATACACCTTTTGTCTAACTCATAGTTTGTCGCTTCAGTTTGGTTGTGTTCATGGATCGCTGCTAAGGACCTTAGGTTTTTTGTTAATTAAATACAACATCTATTTTTATAGCCCAAACTTACAAATCACCATCTGTGGAGAATACTGCATGTTCTGTCCGAGGACCTGGCATTGGAGGGGGGAAATAGGAAGAGGCCTTCGGGAGAGATACATGTGTACAGAATGCAGAATGCATGGGACATAAATGATTCATATAATGAGAGCAGCGAGCAGAATAATGATGCAAAAATGACGACTACTCATGAAAACAGCAGCTGTGGATACAACAGAGTCTAGACCTTTAGCAGCGTATCCAACTGCTGGACGAAGCAGACCTGAACCGGCCCCAACTATTAACCTGAGCCAGCCCTAACTATTAGCCTGAGCCAGACCTAACTATTAACCTGAGCCAGCCCTAACTATTAGCCTGAGCCAGACCTAACTATTAACCTGAACCGGCCCTAACTATTAGCCTGAGCCAGACCTAACTATTAGCCTGAGCCAGACCTAACTATTAACCTGAACCGGCCCTAACTATTAGCCTGAGCCAGACCTAACTATTAGCCTGAGCCAGACCTAACTATTAGCCTGAGCCAGACCTAACTATTAGCCTGAGCCAGCCCTAACTATTAGCCTAAGCCAGCACTAACTTTAAACCTGAGCCAGACCTAACTATTACCCTGAGCCAGCACTAACTTTAAACCTGAGCCAGACCTAACTATTACCCTGAGCCAGCACTAACTTTAAACCTGAGCCAGCCCAAACTATTAACCTGAGACAGCCCTAACTATAAACCTGAGACGGCCCTAACTATTAACCTGAGCCAGACCAAACTATTAACCTGAGACAGCCCTAACTATAAACCTGAGCCAGCCCTAACTATAAACCTGAGCCAGACCAAACTATTAACCTGAGCCGGCCCTAACTATAAACCTGAGACGGCCCTAACTATTAACCTGAGCCAGCCCTAAATATAAACCTGAGCCAGCCCAAACTATTAACCTGAGCCAACTATCAGACTTCATCGAAAAAGTGTCTTAAGCCTGATCTTTAATGAGGAGAGTGTGTCTGCCTCCCGGATTGAAAATGACTGTGAACCCTTCCTACTTTCATTCATGGAGCGCAGCTCTCTGGTGGCTTTACAGGGTTCTGTGAGCTCCTGAAGAAATGATGGTGCCTGGCCAATTAGGACGTTCCAAGTAGGGATAAAGAAGACTCTTCTCCTTCTCCTTCTTTATCTTTTCTTATCATATTTAAATCAGTATCTGTAGGTTTCAAAGTGTGCTGCCCTGTGTTGTTTTCTCAGGGGAAAAGAAAGAGTTTGTTGAATTTGGGTCACATTTATGCCGGAAGCTCCGAGCCTGTATGGCGTCCAGCTAATGCGCTGCAGCATACCTTACATGTGTAGCGTGTTGTGCGATTGTGCATGAGCAGACCGCTAACAGCCACCCATCAGCATCTCCTCCTTTCAATGTGGATGTTGTTAAATGTCGTTTTATATCAGCCGGTATGACTTTTGATTAACGTTATGAAATGATTTGTTGAGGTTAAGATGACGGTGACAACGATAGTGTGTACATAAACAACATCAGTCCTCAGCAAATATAATTATAAATAACATAATGTTGCATAACAAGCGGGACAAAAGTACTGAAAAAAAACTTGAATCAACGTTACTTTAAACAATGTTACTTAAACAGCTCTAATTCAGGTGTTCAGCACATGTGTATTACAAACAAACAAATGACATGTAAAGTATTAACTGTGTAGCACGATGAGGTAATACTGACTGAAGGCACGCAGTGTTTGTGACCAGGTGCTGTAAAGTGAGAAGATGTGAGATGATGAACTGCCTCGGTCTTTGAGGGGCGGTTGTTTTTTGCCACGTGGCTCGCTGAGGTCACTCATTAAGATCCTCTCTTTCCCAAACACACTTTACTCTTTTGGAAATATGAAATATGCAGAAGAAATGCAAATGAAAGGAGTTCTTAAATGAGTATTTTGTAGCCTGATGGTGTTGTGTTGTCGAGCTGAAGAACTGAGCGTTCATGCCAGCGTGTTTTTTCAACCCCGTAAAAGTCGGGAGACTTATTATCAGTGCGTCCTAATACAATGTGAAGGACGCATGAAGAACGAAGAGGAAGGTCTTTGATCGGCATAATTAACAGATGATAATTAACAAGTGACGCAAGCAGCTTGATTCCACCTTTATGGTGGTGAAGATATCGCAGTGCTTCTCTTTGGATGACGTCTGCAGGGATGGAAAACGACTCATCTTCACCAAACCTTCTGTTGCTTACAGTCAAAGAGAAGGAGGCTGAAGCGTTTGATTCACGCTGTAAAAAGGTTAATTGTTTGTAATCTGTGATAGATAATTATAGATATACCGCATATCATGTCTCTTTTAATTTACTAATCCGTTAACTGTGGCAAACATTAAATGATCAAATTAGGTTTAGTACTTTATTGGCCCTTTAAACCCTAATAATAATATAATAATAAGTAGCACTAGTTAATATAAAAGGAAATATGTTAAAGACAGTGTTATTACTATTTAGCCTCCTGTTGAAAATGTTACATTTTCCCTGTGATCTATTTGCAGTTTTACTTGTATTATTCAGACCATCATTTGCATATTTTTGTAGTTGTAATGCACAGAGTCCTCCAGAGATCCCGCCCCCTTTATCAGCTAATTAGCAGTGTGCTAATATGAAATAAGTAGCAGTGGAACTGCTCACTCACCGTTTATTTGATTTTCAATAATTACACTAAAAGAACCTAAAGACGAGCTGCTCCTGTATGACTTTCTTTTTAAATTAAAAGATCGTATCATAATTAATAACAATGTATTTCAGTATTTCAGTCAGGTCTTAATCAATTAAGAATACTGTGCAAGAAAAGATATATAACAAATGAAACCGTCCATTTTGTTGTTGTTGTTGTTCTGTGTGTTGAGACAAACATGAGCCAAATATCGACTGAGAAACGAAACACATTTATACCAAGAGGTCGCTCTGTGTTGCCAGTGGTGCCTATTAACCCGAGTATTGATCTGAAGCAGTTGTCTGGTCACAGCGGGGATTAATGACGGAGCTCCTCTCTGGACCGAGAGTCCATCTCTTTGAGATCCCAGCTGTCAATCAACCGGCTGCGTCCGACACAAAGAGGCTGATTAAACGCAGTCACGTTTTTCATTAAACTCAACAAGATGAGCTGCAGACGGGGAGAGAGCACAAGCTCTTCTTTGAGACTCGTCTTCACGCCAATCTTCTCCTTCCTCCTCTTCTTCTGCTCTGTGTTCTCCTCCATCTTCTACTCCTTCTGTGTTCTCCTCCTCCTCCATCTTCTACTTCTTCTCCATCTCCCCCTTCTTTTTTATCTGCTTTTGATCGTCCTCCGTTTCTCCTCCTCTTGTTTATTCCACCTTCTTCCACTGTAAAGGAGAACTATTCAGAGGATTTGAACCTGCATCTATTCTTCATCTACTTCTTCACATTCCAATCCTACGACTTTTCTTTCTTCTTTTCTTCCATCTTTATATAAATCCAATGTTTATGGAAATAAATGCCAAAATCTGGATACGAGTGATTTGGTAAATTTTCCGATTTTATCTCCAAGACAGAATCTCTGTCAGGATTCCTCCACTATTAAAGTATCTGCAGTCGATGGGACTCCATCAGGCCGTCCTCAGCCATCAGGTTCTCACTTATTGAGCAATGGATCTTGGTAGAACCCAGATGCAGAGCTCTCTATGCGCGGACAGGAGGCCTCAGGAGAACATCACCACTCTTTGTGTCGCAGATTCTGTGACGTAACGGAGGCTTGAGATCTTTGTGAAAGCAGCTTCTCCTCTCCTGACTCCACAAGGAAGCCACCTTCCCTCACATGTTCCTTTACTGGTTTCCACTTTACCGGACCGGAGTAGGAAACTACTTTGCTTTCATCCCCCTCCAGAAAGCACTGTGTCTTCCTCTTCCTCGTCCTCGTCCTCCTCTGCAGCAGAGATGTTATCTGAGGGGAGAAGGAGGAGCAGGCTAGAAACCGGTCTGCTGCTCAGGGTTCACGTGGACCTGCGATCCACAGAATGGCTTCCGATCTGCGGCTGCGGATACGCGAGCTTCGGTCGGGGACATTCGGGGAATATTCAATGCGCTTTATTTCCGGAGACTGTGTGAAGTTTGTGTTCGCTGCTCTGCTGCTTCATCTCTTCCATCGCGGTGAGGAAACCCCCTTGAAGCAGCGAGCGGGCGATCGGCCCGCCGAGCGCCTCCTGGAGCGAATCTTCTGTGTTTGCAGATCGAGGGTTTAAATCTATAAACACATGTCACACATTCACACACAGCATCCAGCTGAACCCCCCCCGTGGATAAAAAGCCCCCCATTGTCCTTCCCTTCACCTCGCTTTACCACGAGCAGACCATAATAAGAACATTCCTCTTCTGAGACCTTTAAAGCGTGTGATGAAATCTGTTTTAGCAAACGGGGAAATGGATGGATAGAAACGAGAAGCTGCTTCTTTCTACTTCTGTCGGGAAAAGATGACCTTTTGAATTGAAATGATGTAGATCTTCACATTCTACACAGATGTTTCTATGCACATTCAAAAAGCAGAAGCAGACTTTCGGTCCAGACGTCGGTGCTCTCTTCAAAGCCACCACACTTTGAACAATGGAGACGCTGATCCTCATTCTGTTAGTGTGCTGGTATTATTCTGTAATCCTCTCGACCGGAAAACTCTTGTTCTGTTTGGTCCAATTATTGTTTTTGTCAATGAATTTGAGGAAGTCAACAGCTTAAGTTCTGTCAGACAGCTACGATGGGCACAAACAGTGAGAGAAGTTTCCCTTCATGGACACATTCTCCTTCGTGTCACGTACGCTTCATAAATAACGTGTCAGGGTGAATCCTGGGATTTCTTCTTGCTGATCATGTATTTTGTGACACATAAATATGGTTTAAGCCGCTGGCCGTGTAGGTCGGTGAATGCAAAGAGTTTACTCGCTCATTTATTCTGGTTGGGAAGTCGTCTTCCGTTGATGCAGATCCGTCCCACAGAACACGCGTGTTCTGTCGCACTCTGTCCCCTCCGACAGCAACAACGTGACGTGCAGCACGTTGGGAAAGATGCGTCTCGCTGGGAAAAACAGTTTGGAAAACGTTAAAGTAGTTTAAAGATCGAACTCGGGGTGAAATAAAGAGTGACGGTTGGAGAAAGAAGAAGCTGCTGAGGAGAGTTACTGAGAGAAAAACATATTAACGCAGAAGCTGCAGAGTTTCCTGCCAAAACCGTTATTATTGACCTGAGGAAAACTCTCTTTGTGTTTCATTTAGAAGAGAGGAAACCAGAAGGCTCCATCCGTCCTGTCAGCCCCTCCTTCTATTTGCCCCTATCTGCCTCCCGCCCCAAATGAAATACAGGCTTTAAAGAGGCCACACAGAAGAGAGGCGAGCCGAAGGCCTTTCAAGGGAACAGAGGGAGGAAGGGGGAGAGAGAGGGGGGGAGAGAGAGGTCAATGAAACCACCCGTCCTGAGAGACCAGTTTCAAAAACAACCTTACAGTCAGGTGTGTGTGTGTGTGTGTTTGTATATGTCTCATTGTGAGGACCTTCAGAGCGAGGACATTCTGGCTGGTCCTCACTTCTTCAAACACTTGGGTTCTCACTGATTGAGTCTCCGGTTAGGATCAGGTCTTATTTTGGGTTAAGGTTCAGGTCACCAAGGTCCTCACAAAGATAGAAGTACAGGGATGTGTGTGTAGGAGAGGCAAACCGTAAGCAGAAAAGCTTTTTATTTACGTCCGTTTACCGTTTAATGACCCGTGGAGGGACACATTTAATTGATTCCATCCGGTGACTCAGTGGTTATTTTGTCCTCCACAGGAAGTGCCGGTACTTCAGTGACCTTCAACCGCAACGGCGACGCCCCCGGACGCTACGACCTGTTCCAGTACCAGTGGAACAACTTGACCGGGCCGGGCTACCGCGTGATCGGACAGTGGACCGAGACGCTGCTGCTCAACGTGAGTCTCGGGAGGAGGAGAAAGGTCTCGCCCTGCGTCTTATCGCTGTGGTGCCGGACGGGTCAAAGCAATGCTCACTTCTGCTTTTCCTTTTTGTCAATTTGCCACTTTAGGTTCAGAAAAAAATAATATATACATATAGTACATTTCTGGCTGGCTTTACCGAACCTTCCTCCGTCTCTGTACAGTCACGAGATTTCTCCTCCGTCAGTCCGTCCCCCTGACGAAGGTTTTGGAGGAACAAGAAGCTTCGCCCTCAATCGTCCATCCATCCATCCATCCATCCATCCATTGTCAAACCGCTTATCCTGCACACAGGGTCGCGGGGGGGCTGGAGTCCATCCCAGCCAACTTCGGGCGATAGACAGGGTACATCCTGGACTGGTCGCCAGCCAATCGCAGGGCTACACAGAGACACACAACCATTCACACTCACATTCACACATCTACGGGCAATTTAAAGTCCCCAATTAACCTGATCCCCAGAGCATGTCTTTGGACTGTGGGATTAAGCCGGAGAACCCGGAGAGAACCCACGCAGACACGGGGAGAACATGCAGACTCCACACAGAAAGGCCACTGGGCGGAATCGAACCCAGGACCTTCTTGCTGTGAGGCGACAGTGCTAACCACCAAGCCACCGTGCCGCCCGCCCTCAATCGTCATTTGACATTTTGTTGTTTCGCTTTACGGAAACCATTTTGATATTCATTAAGAAAACTGTAATTTAACGTATTTATACTGTATACGGATCAGTGGAAATTAGGTGTCCTGCTCGACTGTAGTTTACATCATCCGTGGAGTAAAAGTGAATTACAATGATTATCATTAAAACGTGACGAGTAGGATGTTAGTGCTGTAACTGGTCCTCTTGTTAATCAGAAGGAGCAGTGACGTAGGTGGCTTAATGAAAAGTACATTCAGACAGTAGATTTGAACTGCTACGGTTTTAAAGGCAAACAGCAGAAATCCTGCCAGCAGAATTAAAAGATTTGCATCTGACTAAGTGAATAACGGCGTCCGGAGTTGTGACCACGCTGCGTTCGCTCTCCACTCTCATGTGTTTCCATGCGAGCCGAGCCGAGGACCAGCAGGAGGATTATCAGGCGCCGCATTTTCACAGTCCTCACAGTCTCCTAATTGGAGGACAGAGAGTCGGACGAGATTATCTGATAGTGTGAGAGGTTCACAAATGTATTAGTTTGATCCGACTCGGCCCAATGGAGCCAAAACGGACCACGGCACACAAACGTTTTCCACGGGGGAGAATGAAGAAATAGAAGTCAGTATTTGAGAATTCAGGAACGTCTGGGATTTGACGCTTTCTTGTACTCGGGTTCCATTGCTTCACTCATTGGAGGCCATTCGGGGTTTTTTTAGTTTGCAAAGATGCTTTTTGCTCCAAATCAAAGTGATGTTGCATAATGGACCAGAGTTTCCTTTAGTGACAGCTGCTGCTGTGCGTCTGATCCCAGAAAGTTCACTTACACTGTATTAAATCAGAGGAACCAATCTGCAAGATAACTGCATCCATATTATTGGATGCATGCTGCTGCGTACTGCACAGAAATCCTGCCCGCGGCGAAGTTAAAGCCCATTTAAACCACTGGTGCTTTGGTGCGACGGTCTACTGAGGATTAAATAACAGCCCTTTGTTATGAGTGAACCTGTTAAACTGTACATGCAACATCCAAGACAACCTCAACCTGCCTCTGCTTCCACATTTCACTGACTCATCGTCAGTAATAATAACTACCGGCACTGCTCTTACTTCTCATAATTCAATTGTAACTTGCTAATATGCCACTGGTCACTAACTCAGCCGCCTCCTGCGTACGGCTCTTATTTGCTTTAAGGCTCAGTTTCAACCTTTCACAATAAAAGTCCCTGACACACACGATCACTGCTGAATCCGTATTAATCCCCAAATTGCATGTAGATGTTTTTTTATGGGTGACCAACAAAAAGGTAATAATGTAATCGTCCAAAAGGGTTTTTATAGTATAAAACTCCCGGGTGGTAAGTCGGGGCTGTGAGTGATTGAACGATGTCAGACTAAGCGCATGTGTCCCTCCACCCCCCCCCCCCAGCTGTGCCCTCAGCAGCTGCACGAGCGCCGGCGTTTTCCAACACCAAAGCTGGGATTTGATCCGCAGCATCGCTGCGCTTCTGCATTGGAGGCCATGCCTCTGCTCCTCCACGCCACTGAATTATTCACCTCGACCGCCTCCGGTGGAGCCAGATGTGGCGGAGCTGCTGCTATTAGGCCTCCCATTACTGCTTCTTTGCCTCCATCCTCATAATTCCTCTGTGTACTCTGTGGCGTGTGCCGTCCTCGGTGGCAGTCGGAGCACCGACTCTCTGAGGCGGCTTCAAGTCAAGGCGCCGAGGAGCTATTAGCATAGCATAGAGGATTAGTAACCTCTGCTTGAACCTGCAGCCAAAGAAGAAGAAAACCCGGGGGGGGGGGTTGTCTCCCATGTAATGTATGGATCAATTATCCTAATGTGCCTCGACATCCTGTGCACGTTCCGCGCTGCGTGTCCCATTATGTCTGCCGATGTATTCAAGCAAACGGGGGCGCGAGAGGAAAAACATTTATTAAGGTATTTCTACAAATGTGGAAAACAGCATCACGTCCTTCTCCGGCTCCGTCTGCAGCTCCCCGCCGGCGGGGCTTTGCCGCGACTTACCGGGCCCATCAGACCATGTTTCGGTCTGATGGGCCTCTGTCAGGGTTCATGTGGCCGTGATCTGCACCGGGACAATTCTTTCACTCTGCAGCTGTAATCCACCCGGGACTTCTTCACTTAACTCTGCAGCTCAAAAACTCCTCAGGACAGATCACACGTTTCCAACACGCTTTTCTTCTTCTTCTATTTGACTGGAATGAGCATTCATCCGTAGGTTAAAGAGGTGCTCATATGGATCCACGATGCGTCCTTTCATCCGTCCCTCTATCACATGCATCCACCCATTCATTTATCAATCATTCCTTCAAAGGCCCGTTTGTTGTCCCGCCTCCTTCGCTGTCAGACCTTCAGCGCCGCTCGGGCCAGCGAGCCGGGGGGCTTCTTCGCCTGCATCACGGCCCACTGAGGCACACACAGCTGGAATGAAGCCGACAGACTCCCGCGGATCCGTTTGGGGGAGATGACCCCTCCTCAGCCTGTGTCTCCCTCTGTGGCCGTCGCCTCGCATCCCGCGGGTGATCTCCCTCATCGCCTGTGACAGCCGTGTTCAGTGGAAGCTGAACACGGCGCCGCCCCGTTAATCGGACTCGCCGACGTGTCCGGGTCCCCCTGCAGGTCCGAGACAAATCCCCCCGGGGCGGGATCGGATGTGAGCGAAAGGCTTTTTCTTTCTCCATCTTTGAAGGTGGCAGCTCAGGTGTCAGGTCGACCTGCTCGTCTTATCAGTAAATGCAGGCGAGTCGGCCGCTCGCAGCGGGTTCTCCCCTTTGTCCCTTTGGCCGAAGGTTGTTGAGGCTTCATCACATCTTTTCTTCCTTCTCTGCGATGAGAAGCTCCTCTATTTATTGTTCAATGAAAATGAGCAGTTTGAATAATTCTTAAAAGATGCAACTTAGCAATAAAGTTTGAACCAGCATCAGCATCCATCTCCGTCTGCAAGGGAAACAAAACAGGATTTATATTCCATTTCAAATTGTATTCAAACTAGAAGCACAACAACCAATTTTAACTTCGTCATCAGCTGCAAAATATAAATAACCAGACGACATCCTGTTGCATTTATGTCAAAGTAACAAATGATACACAATGATATTATTTATGTGCTATTTGTGCCCCATCGGAATATTGTTAGTTTTCGTCATTTAGATGAAGATATTCTGTATTTGTTAGTGAATCAAGTGCAAATAAAGACCCGGTGTTTCCTCAGTTTGCTCCTGTGAACACAAATCAATAACACAAAGTAAAGCAATAATCCTACTGTTCTAAAAACATGATCATGAGCAAATCAAAAAGCTGCTCGCCGCCGTATGTAATCTCTGAGTTACAGCGCTCGTATCCGTGACACCGGATCAGCCGCCCCATCGGGTCAATGGCGACTTGTCACGTGCACATCGAGTGATGATAGTCGATCCACGGAGAGAAGATGTGCAGAGCTGCGTGGGACTCACACGGGGGGCAAAGAGAAGGTCGCCACGGGACACGCACACGGCGTTCTTCAATCATTCATCTCCCCTCCTCCCCCCCTTCATCCCATCCCCACTCTCAAGTGAGATTAATTCAATTCATCACTTGTAATGTCTGCCCCCCCCCCCCATGTAAACGCCCTGCATTTAAATGTTTCACTACTTTATTCTTCACAGAGGGAATTATTCTTCTACTTTGAACTTTAAGCTGATTTTCACACTTTGATCTCTAGTTTTATCTCCCATCGTTATCTTTGACATGTTTATATCCTTGTAACACGTTTTGTGGACCCTCCTGTCTGCTCCTCTCTGAGATCTATGACAGTGTTTCCATGGTAACGTGACTCATCACACGGCTCGGGTGTCTGCGGTCAAGTTTCCACATAAATTGAATACAAATTTGACCTGAATTAACTTTAATAATGGAGGGAAAATATATCACAACCCGGATTTCTGGATGGAATGCATGTATCCAAAATATCAGCTCCAGTTTTTAATCTCCCGTAGATCAAATAAACATCAGTCAGCGTGGTTACATGGATTCCAATAACTGGCTTAGTCGGACTGAAATCCAATGATCCGTTTCATGTAAACACCTTTGTCCGACTACGATCCGACTAACACGCCTGGATAACTCGGTCCGATCCAGTTGATAGTTCGACTATTGCGGCATGTGACGGTGAATCGGATGAGGAACTGGACTTTGCGTCTTTGCGCGTGCTTGAGATCCCGTCGGCGTCTTCTCTCCGTTATCAAATCAGCCAATAGCGCCATTCGCATTCGCTGTGCTCCTATTAGCATCATGCACAGATAGTAGAGGTAAATAGAGTAGAGTAAATTCAAAGGTTGAAAAGACATTTTAAAGGGAAAGAACCTTTGAACTGCGTCTTCAGCTCCGGCTCTGGAATCCGCTGCCGGCCTCCCGGGTCGGCCTCATTAGGAGTAATGAGATCTGACCTCGATCTGTGCCAGGGCCGATCCCTCACGGCCCCTCCAGCTGTGTGATGAGTCAGACGCAGATGAACCGCCCCCCCCCCCCCCCCCGGCCGGGTCCAAGGTCGTTGCTCCGAAACCTCTTCTTTAGAGGGGAAGGATGAAGCGCTTTGAAACGTAGCCCAAAGTATTGATTTCCCCCGTTGACCTTCATTACGAAGGAGACCGTCCCCCTCACCCGTCTGTCTCTCTCACCTGTCCCTCCCCTCACCCGTCTGTCTCTTTCCTTACCTGCCCGTCTTTCTACGTCGTATGAAGGTTAAATAACTTCCTCGGTACGTAGTTACCCGGATCGTTCACGCCCACGTTCCTTTAGCCCCGCCTCCCGGCCTCTCAGCCTCTCAGCCTCCTGGCCTCTCAGCCTCTAGGCCTCCCGGCCTCCCAGCCTCTCAGCCTCCCAGCCTCTAGGCCTCCCAGCCTCTCAGCCTCTCAGCCTCCCAGCCTCTAGGCCTCCCAGCCTCGCAGCCTCCCAGCCTCTAGGCCTCCCAGCCTCTCAGCCTCTCAGCCTCCCAGCCTCTAGGCCTCCCAGCCTCTCAGCCGCTCAGCCTCTCAGCTTCTAGGCCTCTCAGCCTCTCGGCCTCTGTCTCTTTTACAGCTGGTAGAACCTAATCATTTAAACGTGGGTTACTAACGTGTTCTTCGTACAAACGTCTCAATGTGGACGAAGCTGGACATTGAGACTCGTTGTTGGACTAGACGTTGCATTGTCTTCGTCTCCGCCACGCGACGGGGACATGCGCCGCCGTAGCGCCGGTTAGCTCTCTTCAGTGTGATGAAGTTCAGCGAAGCAGCCGCGCTCCGTTGACTTCCATTACCTGTTGGGCTTGTTGGGTTTCGCCCCGTTGTTCAACGATGCGCCGTGAATACAGATCCTCATTAACAGACACAAACAAACGGGAGAAGCTTTCGTTCCAGCGGTGAATTAAGCGGGTTGTTTGCTTTCGGTAGAACTGTCTCGCTTTTGATCTGTTTAATATGGAGCCTGGAGTTTTCCAGCCGAAATTATTCAAAATGTTTCCTCCCAACTGTAACTTTTCTTTGAAGAAGAGTTGTGTATTTTATTCCGATTAATTCAACACCGACTGAAAGAACAAAGGCAGTCGATTTCTCACCTGTGGTGTAAAAAAAGCCCCCAAAAAGCCCATTAAAGTACACAACGTTTTCATCATTTCCTTTTAAGTAGCGCTGAGTCGCGGCAGGTCGTTCGCGGCGGCGGTGGCGTTTAAGCGCTTTGAATGATGTCGAAGCGAAAGTGAGGTGCGACGGCTGGGACGGGGATTCGGGTGAAGTGAAGACTTCTTCCTCTCTGCAGCTGCTTCAACACAAACACAAAGACCTTTTCCTGAATACACGGCCGTCTTTTACAAAACCCAGCTGACTTGTTTCCTTTGAAGACGTCAGTTAATTCTTTAAAAGACCTTGAGCATGAAAGAGGGCGAATTGTGGGAACGTGAGGAGGAGCATGAAACCCTCACGGGGATATTTAAAATGCTGAGATATCTCAGCCAAAGAGGGAAGACAGGAGACAAATCAGACCAGTACTGCAGCAGGTGTGGATCAAAGGGGGACAGAACAGCAGGGAAAGGAGACCAGTGGACGCCATGTTGTTAAAAAGCAGTTGTCACGGTGACGTAAAGAAGCAGTAGAGAGAAAGACGGAGACGGAGGGGAATTTATTCCCCTTTTTCTGTGTAACTGATCAGTTTGTTCACGACTACCAGTCGGCATCGTATTCACGGGGCGAAGAAGCCAGACTGTGAGGGATCGGCCGAAGGAAGCTTCAGGCGGAGGGATGTGAGGAAAAGTGAAATGCTATGACAAAGTGGGCGGGATCAGGTGACAAACAGGAAGCATTTGTGACACGCAGCACTGACTCTTCATCGCTCTTCATCACAAACTTGGAAGGATGAACTAATTAGAATTTGATGGCTAAATGACGTCACCATTAGTTTCGAGCCAATCAGAGTTAAGTAACGTCCACGTTTGTTCTACCTTTGAAAGTCATTTTCATATGACCATTAGACTCTTCTGAAGGGTTCGTCAAGGCATGAACGACGACAACCACGCGACAACGAAAGTAAACCCACGAGTCGGACAAGTCGCCCACCACCTTTTCATTAGTATTATTATTATGATCCCTGGCGCTGTGATGCTAACGTGGCGAGCGAGCAGGATGGAGGCAAAGAGCAGGAGGGCAGCGGGACGCACCAGACTGATCTTATGTGGTGTCCATGGTGACGGCGAGGCGATAAGGGTTTCTTTATTAGCTCGGGGAGCGGTCGCCCCCCAAAGGCCGGATAAGGTACCGCTGGGTCCTGGAGGAGGAGGAGGAGGCGGCCGCGGCAAATGAGCGATGTTGGGTAGCGATAGCATCCAGTCTCAATCCAACGCTGCTTCGGATTGGCCTTTCAGATAATCTGGGGTCCCGAGCGCTGTGTAATTGATCGGCTCCGGGGTCCCAGAGGCCTTTGGAAATCTCCCCAAGATCTTTGCAATCCTTTAAAAAAAAAAGCAGCTATCTGGCAAGATAATAAATATCAATACAGAATAACACGTGTCTTGGCCACCGTCTCCATGGAGCCCCCCAAAGGTCTGGCAGAGTCTCAAGAAGGAGCTGTCGGGAGGACACAACCTGATTTCAAGATTTTCAATCTGTTTTATTTGACATTTGAATAATTTCAATCTGTCCCCTTTCAAATGGAGTATCAGAAATAATGTCATGATTTCTGTTCACGTATAAAGGGGCCATGCACCCGCCAAATGAGATGAGACATAAATCAGTCCCGTGTTCCTGAGTCAAGACTCACAAGGGGGAGTTTTTTCATGGAGGTCAATTCTTTTCGGTCTTCGGCATCGAACTGAGGCTATCGACCAATCACGTCGCGAGTTACTGTCCAGTCCCAAACAAAGAAAATGACACCAACACGTCCAGAAGGTTTTTCTGCTTTCAACCTTCACAAAGGCCCGAAGGTCACCGTGGGCATTTTGCTGAAAAGAGAAAACAGTTTACCTCAAACAACAGGATCCTGCTAGTTGGTCCTCTGCCTGCATTCATTTACTATTTTATTGATAACTGTATGCAACTGATAATATGAATTAGTTTTGATTCCCGAAAGTCGCGTGGCGTTTTATTGGATTTTCCTGTGGATGACTGGCCATGCGCTGGTGCTAAGGGTTGATAGTCACACAGCCGATGTCTCTGTAAAGATACACAGGAAGCGTTGTTATGCTAACGTTAGCATGACTTATGGACTCTAAACAAACACCAGACACCACAAATAAAACCATGCATTACAAATGTGAGCTCAATGAACACACAGAAAATTGAAATTGCCCAAAGGAAGAAGTGATGTATTTCTGAGTATCACCAGGAGGAGGCAGAGGGAGAAGTAGAGGAGAGAGACAGATTGTGTTCATTTAAATACTACTCTTATTTGCGGATTGAATATATGTTCAAAGGTCTAATCCACCCTCTTGTGTGGGACTAATACACCTCGACTCTGGATAGATGTCGACCGGATGTCAGCGTCTCTATCGTTCAGCAAATCACTCAGAAAGAGATTTTCTCGGTACAATGAACTCCGTGTCTGGTCTTCCAATGTGGTTCTGTTCAAATCCGTCGTGCGTTTGAAATTTCAAGCATGCTCGCTGTGATAGATGGTAGAAACCGGAGGAGCAGGGCGGTCCGTGGTAACGGATAATTAAACAGCACTTGGCTGCGTGAAAATAGCAGAAAGCGGTCTGTCCACTACGATCCAGGTGGAATTTATCCATATTGATGTTGTACTAATCGAGTATTCATTACTCATTAGAAGCAGTCAAGCTGTCAAATCAATGAGACCTTTGGTAGAGTTACGAGCCGGAGCAAACCCCTCGTCTAAAGTCGGCCGCTCCACACGGCGAGACAAATGTCTCAGCTATCAATCTGAGACTGAGGCGCCGCGGCCCGAGAGTCAATATCTTACAATGTCATTACTTAAAAGTGGCTTCTCAGCAAGGGGAGTTATTCAGTGTACGGGATGTACTCACACACCAATTTTTGTTCCGATAATCTTTTTCCCCTTAAGGTAAAGAAAATTGCCTTTTTTTGACAAAGTTGACATTTCTGAGTTCATCTTTTTTCGTATTCCTAACAAGTCGACCACTGTAACCGTTCATTGTCTCTCTCTGTCTCCAGATGGAGGACATGCAGTGGCCTCGAGGGGAGCAGGACATTCCCAGCTCAGTGTGCAGCCTTCCCTGTAGGACCGGCGAGAGGAAGAAGGTGGTGAAAGGCATGCCGTGCTGCTGGCACTGCGAGCCCTGCGACGGCTACCAGTACCAGTACGACGAGTTCACCTGCAAGCTGTGCTCCTACAACAGGAGGCCCAACGCCAACCGCACGGCGTGCCAGCCCATCCCCATCATTAAGCTGGAGTGGCACTCGGCCTGGGCAGTGATTCCAGTCTTCCTGGCAATGCTCGGCATCATCGCCACCATCTTCGTCATGGCGACGTTCATTCGGCACAACGACACGCCGATCGTCCGAGCGTCCGGCCGCGAGCTGAGCTACGTCCTCCTGACCGGCATCTTTCTGTGCTACATCATCACGTTCCTCATGATCGCCAAGCCGGACGTCGGCGTGTGCTCGTTCAGGAGGATTTTCCTGGGTCTGGGTATGTGCATCAGCTACGCCGCCCTCCTCACCAAAACCAACCGCATCTACCGAATCTTCGAGCAGGGCAAGAAGTCTGTGACGGCGCCCCGGCTGATCAGCCCCACCTCACAGCTGGCCGTCACCTCCAGCCTCATCTCGGTCCAGCTGTTGGGGGTCTTCATCTGGTTCGTGGTGGATCCGCCCAACACCGTCATAGACTACGACGAGCAGAAGACCTTCAACCCGTACCTCGCCCGAGGGGTGTTGAAATGTGACATCACGGATCTCCAGATCATCTGCTCGTTGGGTTACAGCATCTTATTGATGGTGACGTGTACTGTTTACGCTATAAAGACCCGCGGGGTGCCGGAGAATTTTAACGAGGCCAAGCCCATCGGGTTCACCATGTACACCACCTGCATCGTGTGGTTGGCTTTTATACCCATCTTCTTTGGCACGGCGCAGTCTGCAGAAAAGGTAGGAACCAGTGGAGGGTGAACGAGCTGCATGGTTGATGGCAGGATGGTTTCAGTATTCTACTTCCAGACAACACAACTCAAGCCCCTGTTTGTTGTGTGTCTTTGTAATTGATTCACATTCTCAATACAGATAAAAAGATTCTATTTGTGAAGAGTTTAGTTTTACCTTCTTCACGCTTTACTTAGTTTATATACTTATTTTTGTCCTTAATATAACACAGTTGTTTTTTGCCTGCAACGAGTAAAGAGTCGCATTCGCTGGGTCTCCAAACGCTTTATACAGTGAAGGGCTTCACACCTGCGTACATTCTCTCATGGTGAATAAGTCGGTTAAATGTGAAACCACATTTTCAATGTGATACCTGTAAAAAAAGAAAATCTGCAGGGATGCATCAAGTCAAAATAGAAAAATAACTTTTTCTTACTTAAAGTGTTCTTACTTAATATATATATATAGATATAGATATATATATATATATATATATATATATATATATATATAGATATAGATATATTAAGTATATATAATCTGACATCCCTGCTTCCCTCAGTTTAAAAACATGAGGATCAAGCCCTCACCCCTTCACGTTGTAATTAATAATCACCAACAAGTCAAATTTTAGCAGAAATCCATGTGAGGCGGAGGATTACTGCATGGTTGATGATGGGTGACGTTCACTGTGGTGCCCGATTCCATCAGCCTGAAGGCTTCCAGACGAGCCCGATCTGCCACCACCAAATAATCTCATCCTCATCTGAGCCGAGAGCCGAAGGCTTTGTCATGAGACCCAATGATCCACACGTTGCAGTGACATGACACATGTGTTCTTGTGTATGAACCCAGTTGGAATGAATTGGTTGGTGAAATAATGCACATAGCGAGAGCAACGTTATTCTTATTGTCTCGTTTGTTGCGACCTCGGTCTTCTTTCCCCTCATTGGCTCCTCTGTCCCGATGAAGAACAACAGATGCAATCCCCATGCAAATGACCTATAAAACCCCAGATTTAATGAAAAGGCGCATTCTGCCGTATATTTTGTTCAAACACTGATTGTTTGAGCAATCACAAACTAGTTTTTGTCCCCACTGATGTGTTTCACATCTGTTTGGTGTTTACGTATACTAAGAAACGTTCATCATCTTTGTAGTTTATTTCATCAGGAAGGAAGTATAAATACTGTGCGTCATTGCATGTGTGTATTCATTACATTTGACTGATGCTTTTTTTATTGCAATGTTTTCAAATATTTAGACACATTTCATATTCAAAACGCGCCACAGTTTTAAAAATGTTGCCATTTTCATTTTAATTTGAACCAAGATGTTTGATTTGTTTACAGCATCCGATGAGCTCAGGGTTTTCTTCATAGTGGACTGAAGGTTGTATATTTACTCCTCCAGGGTCTGCTGGCTTCAGGAGGCCGTTATGTGCAGTGAGGATTCGGCCAGTTTGAGACTCTGGAGGGTTGAGATGAGAGAGGGAAGGTTTGAGGTTCTCATGCTAGAGACGCTGTCGTGAGTTCAGCTGTTCATTCAGCTTTTGTTCATCACTCCAAACCCTCAGAGATCAGAGCAGCTGAAACTATTTTCTTTGGCGGGTGTCTGGACTCGGCTTCAGGGTTAATGAGTTCAGACATCCAGGAGGAGCTCGTAGCATCTCGCTCGCTGAGTCCTGCTGCTCCTTCTCATTTAAAGGAATCAATGAGGTATTCAAGCTTCTGATCTGATGCCTCGTTAACGGCTCCCGTTGATGATTATTATTAAGTATAAATATCTATATTCTGAGTGAAAAACATTGAATCACTAAACACACATTGACAGTGTGAGTTCATGAATCCCCCTTAAATACATATAGAAACAACTCCATCTTTACAGACTGGATGATAAATAAATAAAGAATAAATTTACAAAGCACGTGAAGGGAAGATTCTTTTATTTGGGGTCATACACGTCTTCACTGAATGGGAGTGAAGTCTTCATACAATCAACAATATGCATCATGTTATCGACTCAATGAACTGCAATAAGATGACAGGTAAATCAGTGAAAGAAGGAGCCTGTAAATGAGCAGTTTATAACCCACAGACAAAAGGCCATGAATGGAAACTCAAAAGCGACCTTGACTTATCTGTTCTACCTATCTGTTTATCTGGACTACCTACCTAAAAGATATGAGTCATAAACCTGCTAATGGACAGTGATTCTAAGAATACGCAGGACGAGGAAGAAGGTTTCGTTCAAGATGAGAGTCACACTCATTTAAGAGCACAGTGACCAACAACGCTCAACACAAAACCAGACAAATACTTGATAAAGATTTAATCATCTGTAGATTCTAAAAACACAGAAAGACAGGATGAACATTTTAAAGAAGTCAAAAAACAATGTTTTCTGTTCAAAATAAAGAATCCTTACTGCTGTTTTATCACACTGATCTTCAGAGGTGATATCTTCACTTTATGTCCTGTGCCAATGAATGGAAACATCCTCTCAGTGAAGGTGTGTGTGAAGGTGTGTATGTGTGTGTTAGTATCAGGATCAGAGAAACGCAGCTTCCCTCCGTTCCAGTCCAGATGCACTCTGATCCTCTGAGCCTTCGTCTGCACAGAGAGATCAGTGGGTGGAGCTGGTGGTGACCGTGCATAGTATTTATCTTCATAGAACAATATTCCCAATATCCCAGACTGTAAGCGTCCTTTCCTCTGGACAGACTCTGGTAACACACCCACACTCCAGCCTCTACCGTCTCCTACTTCAACATCCCAGCTGTGAGTCCCTGAGTTAAATCCCTCAGAGCCCAGAACAACACAGCGTTCATCAAACCTCTCTGGATTATCAGGAAGCTTCTGTCTCTCTCCTCGTCTCCCGCTGGTCAGATCTTCAGACAGGATGAGGTCTGGATAAGCAGTGTTTGGATCCAGAACCACAGGAGTGTAGGAGACCATCTCTTTCATCTTGCTCCAGATGTTGTAGGTCAGGTTTCCCAGGTGTTTGGCCTGGTCTATCAGAGCTCCTGATGGCAGCTGGTGGTCCTCCAGCAGGGGGCGCTGCTGGACTCTTTCCACTGCAGCCTTGTAGTGGTTCAGGAAGGAGACGTCTTCAGCTCTCAGCTGCTCCTCTGTGGCTCTGACTGTGTCTGAAAGAGCTGCTATCTCTCTGCTCAGAGGCTCCATCTTCTCCTCCATCATCTGACTCTTCTGCTTCTCTTCCTCCCTCAGAGCAGAGATCCTGGCCTCCTCTTCCTCCTTTAGAAACTGGTGAAGCTTCTTAAACTGATCCTGAATCAGCCTCTCTGTGTCTCGGGCCTGGACCTTCATGTATGCTGCTGTTTGATCAGACGTCACTTTAACTTGTTCAAGGAGCTTTAACTTCTCCTTTAAGGCCTCCAGAGGTTCCTGAAGGTTCTTCTTGTGTTCTACAGCAGCTTCATCGATGGGTCTGAATCTGTGGTTGGTGTGTTTCTGTGAATCTCTGCAGACGACACACACTGGCTGCAGATGGTCCAGACAGAAGAGTCTGAGCTTCTCAGAGTGCAGACTGCAGAAAGTCTCTGAAGCTCTCTGGTCTCTCTCCACTGAGAAGGACTCACACAGGTTCTTTAACACCAGGTTTGAAGGTGGTTCTGATCTTGAAGATCTTCTCCTACAAACTGGACACTCCTGAGCTTGTTTCTCTCTCCACCAGCTCTTCAGACAGACTTTACAGAAGCTGTGGCTACATGACAGAACAACAGGGTTCTTGAAGACTTCATGACAGACCGGACAGCAGAGATCCTGTTCGGATCTGGAAGCCATTTGGTCTCAAAGCGAAGCTGAAGACACAGAAAGTAGATCAGTCACGGCTTCCCTCCCTCTTCTACTAACTTCACTGTTTCTACTCAAACTCACCTTCAGTCTGTGGAGCGTTCGGTTGTAGTTTCCCTCTTTTCTCTCCTGTAGAATCAATCAGAGGACGTCGTTGGTTTCTTCTTACGATGAATTTGATCGTCTCTTGTCAGTCTGTGTGTCTCTCTTCAGCGAGAAGGAAAGAGAAACTGGTTGGTCTCAGGTGAGTCAGGTGAGGGGAGGAGCTTTGTCACCTGTGAGGAATGTTGTTGGTTGACATGTCACACTGAGGTGTGTCCTGATTCCATTTGGATCCACAGTTGTAGTTTCCCTCTTGTCTCTCCTGTAGAATCAATCAGAGGTCGTTGTTGGTTTCTTCTTACGGTGAATCTGATCGTCTCTCGTCAGTCTGTGTTTCTTTAGTGAGGAAGAATCACAGACTGTGTCGGGTGAGGAGTTCCTCATTCCAAAGTTACCAAACACCTACCACACCTCTAAAAGTCACTTCAACTTCAAAAGAACGTAACTTTATCAGATAAGTGTCTTAGAAATGTTTTTTTACCAAAACTGAAAAGTTACAAAAAAATCACAGAACACACACGCACACACACACACACTCAGAGCATACAGGCGGACACACACTGAAGCGCATGACTTACACATGCAAACACACACAGTGGTACACGGCGAGGACAAAGGTGTGTGTGTGTGTGTGTGTGTGTGTGTGTCCTCAGATCGACAAATACTGAAGTATATTCTACAAAGAGGACTTCATTTTGCACCATTAGCTTGACTTCAGTATTTTCATCAAACAAAAACAAATAGCAGAACCTTTTTATTCAGGAAGCTTTTCCACAAACCCAAAGAAAACAGTGAGATAAATAGTTTAAAACACACATCAGGGGTCCGTTTACAGCATAACGAACTCTGAGTCAGACCCTGAACTCTGAGTTGATTTTTCCTGAGAAGAAACAGGCGTCAGAAGAAGAGGCCGTTGTGCAATAATTGATCACAGTTGAAAAGCCTGTTCACTGTGTTAAGCCCCGCCCCCTGTCAGAGCGGCGTTACCATGGAGCCCAGCTGTCACTCGCACTCTCGTGTTTGTGCCTGTTTCCTTTCCTTCCTCCCTCGCCTGTCATCACCTCCTAGTATTGACTCCTCCTCTCTCATGTCTTCTTCCCTCGTCTCCTCAGAGTATCGTCGCGTCTTTCCTTCCGTGGCCATTGCTGCTCCGCTCATCCTTCTTCTGATGAAATGTCCTAGAGGAGAGAAAAATAGCTCCTTTCCACCTCACCACTCTGGCGGTGCACGTAGCTTAGCACGTGGCTTAGCACGTAGCTTAGCACGTGAATAAAATAGAGTCTAGTTTGTGCTGTATAGTTTGAACAGAAAGTTAATTGAAAAACCTCAACAGGTTCTTTCTTTTCAGAAGAGGTCTAATCGTATTTCTTACTATATTAAAACCAGGAAATTGTTACTGTTAATAATATTTATTAAATACACACATTTAAACTCAACTATGATTTTCTTAATTTGCACTTTATTGATTATTTCAGGGTCACCGTTAAGTTACACTGGATACTGAAAACACACACACACACTACACACACACACACACTCACTACACACTACACACACACACTCACTACACACTACACACACACACTACACACACACACACTACACACACACACACACACACACTACACACACACACACACTCACTACACACTACACACACACACTCACTACACACTACACACACACACTACACACACACACTCACACACACTTGTACGTGGTGCAGCTGCTGTGATCAGAGCTTGTTTTTAACATTATTAAACGTGAACACGACCTCTTGTTGTGGCCCAGCTGTGCAGCAGCAAGTTACTCATCTCTGGACCCCTGAGCCGTGCACGTGCATCTGTGCACGTGCACGTGATGCTGCTGCTCAAAGTGTCCAGCAGCTTTTATTCCTTTAGATGGAACATGGAGATGAGCAGCAGGGCTGTTGAAGTGGACCAGTGAAGTAGTGAAAGTTCTCTCACATGGTTTTTGATGAAACCTCCTCCTCCTCCCCCACCTCCATCCCCTCCTCCTCCTCCCCCACCTCCATCCCCTCCTCCTTCATCCCTCCTCCATCCCCTCCTCCTCCTTCATCTCACACTGTAAACTGAACATTAAAAGTTCTTCACGTTGTATTTCTACTTTGCTCCGCTTTGTGTTATTCATTTAAATCTCAACTAAAATCTAGTACCTCCCCCCGTAGTTCTGTTACGTTTCCCTGTCTTAATGCCTCCTCCTCCTCCTCCTCCTCTCCCGCCTCCTCCCCCTCCTCCCGCCTCCAGACCCCTCTAATCCATCTCTCTCGACTTTCTCTGACATCTTTCTTTTTTTCCATCGTGAGCAACACTCTCTTTGCCATCAATCTCCTGCTGCTGTCCGAGGCCTCTTAAGAACCCTCCTCCCCCTCCTCCCCCTCCTCCCTCCTCCCCCTCCTCCCCCTCCTCCCCATCCTCCCTCCCCTCCCTCCTCCCCCTCCTCCCCCTCCTTCCCCTCTCTCTCTCTGACTCCTCACGCTCTCCTTCATTCATCTTTTACATCTCTCCCACCTCAGCTGCCTTCGGACTTTCCATTCTGCTGCTGTCTCGTCCACTTAACCTTCTCCTCCCCACTCGTCTGTCTCTCCGACTCTTCCTCCTTCCCTATGTCGGCCCTGTCATCCCCCTCCTCCTCCTCCTCCTCCTCCTCCTCCTCCTCCTCCCTCTTTTCCTCTCGCTTTCACTCTCACCTTTTCTTTCTTTCCAACTCCTTCCCTTAAGTTCCACAAACTGCTGCTGTTCCACAGCCGGTCTGCTCTCCCACCGACTCTATTCATTATTCTTATCTCCTCCTGTGTGTGTTCTTGTGCGTCAATGTGTCTGTTCTCTACTGAACTTGCGCCCTTTCGTTTTATGTTGGTGTAACAGCCACCGGAGCACAGTGATAAGTGGACAGTGAAGGAGGGACGTAGGTGAAGTAGGTCACAGTCTCCCTAAATGTTCTTAATCTGTGCTGCAGAGTTCGGCATCGCGCCTCCACACAGTAAGTGGCCAAAAGCAAAAGAGGACCGAGTGGATTCCGTCCTGTGAGCAATCCTCGTGATACGTTCATGAGGCCTGTGGGAGAGCGACGGTGTCTGGGTTACGTAACGTGCGTGCTGAGCTCGGCGGTTTGTGGGCTCCATTTAAAGCTCTTTACGCTTTCAGCGTCTCACGTCAACAGAAACTAGTTCTGCAGCTCTTTTTATGTCCTCGTTCTTAAAGACAGCCGAGCATCTGAAGGATGTTTAATGCCTCCGCCGCCCTCGACTTGATACAGTCTTTACGTTTTATAGGAGCGGAGGAGGGTAAGAGGAGCATAACCGGCTAAATACCCAAACATTCCAAATGCAGTGAATCTAATCAAAGGAGCCGATGTGACGGGAAGCGTCCTGCAACACGTTCATCACACTCGACTGCTCACGAATCAGCCGGAGGCCACGAGGGCTGAACGGGCTGAACGGGAGCAACCGGCTCCTCTGTGAGTGATCTTTGCACCCCAGGGACGGACGCCGCGCCCTGTGTGTACTTCAGGGACGGACGCCGCGCCCCGTGTGTACTTCAGGGACGGACGCCGCGCCCCGTGTGTACTTCAGGGACGGACGCCGCGCCCTGTGTGTACTTCAGGGACGGACGCCGCGCCCCGTGGTTACTTCAGGGAACCTGGCAGCGCCGACCGCTCGTTACCCACCGGGGACGGCGCTCACAGGCCCATCAGGGGCTCCAGGCTTCACGGCGCCAGTTGAAGGATCCTCCGCTCGGGGCCCGACAGATGGATTCCCTTTTATTTCTGACCTTAAAGCTCCTGGTGTTCATCTCTTTGTAACAGAAGAGGGGAGTTCTACGGGAGAGAATCCTTCATTGGTCCCCAGCAGGGAAATGTGTTGTTGCATCAGCACAAAGAATAAATAACAATGATAATAGTAATAAAAGGAAGAAGAAGCGTTTGTTTTATGAACCTTTTATGACAGAAGATGTGGCTCAAAGTGCTTCATGAGAGAAAATGATCAATTACACCGGCGATAATAAAAGACAAAGAGAAAAATAAAAATCCAAAAATGCGGTTCAACTTTCTGATAAAAAAACACTGATAAAAATTGTTTCTTTTATTTTGTAAATCCTTCTACTAAGTTAACAAAATAAAACACAAAACATGACGTAATCAAATTAGTGGGTTGACTCATACTTTCTTTCTTTCCTCATCCTCAATAATAGATTCTGATAAATTGCACGCTTTGTATCTTTTAATCTGAATTACAATATTCCGCGAGGTCTCTGACCTGCTCATACATTTGTAGGCATGAATATTAAAAGCTTCATCTGCTGCGGAACAGGAGCGCGTATGTAGGTCAGTGAACACAGGTTCCTTCATGTCACGTTAGCACGCAGGATCCACTGAGCTACCAACGCGTAATAGAATCCTGCTTCATGCACATCCAATATCCTAATGGTGTCTCAGGCCTTCACTCAAATCACACAGACAGTGTATTTACAGCAGCATCGGCGACATGAGATCAACAACTGCAGCACATAATCCTCATTGTTAGAAAGGGTACTGACAGCAGGAGGTCTTACAACATGCATTCTCTCCAGTGACCAGCAGGGGGCGACTCCTCTGGTGCCATAGAAGTCTATGAGAAAATGACTCCACTTCTCTTACTGTAGATTGTTTGCCTCCATATGGAGCCAAATAAAGTGTTCATATTAATGCTTTCATGAAAATGACACCGTGTCCGAGGAAACAGTGACGTTCCCCCCAATAATACATGAATACATCTTATCCATGTTTGAGCTCCTATAATGACATCTCGCCCCGGGAGAATTACAGCTCTATATATTTATATCTACATTTGATCACTAGAATTATCTCATTTTAACCGCCTCTAAAAAAAGACAGCAAAAGAAGGTTGTGTAGCTGCTGCTGCTGCTGACGGCTGATCTTTCCCAGCATGCAAGAGTGTCTTCTTCTCCTCCCACATCGAATGGTTTCTGTCACAGAGCGGAGTCCTAATGAGACCCCCCCTCACCCTCCCTCCCTCCCTGCCCCCCACTAAGAGATACCGGGGAAGTCAAATTAACGGACTCGGTTTGCGCCCGTGTGAAGGCGTGTGATGATGCGATGAGATGTTGGAACATCTGGGACCTGATGACACCTTTCAGGGTGGTTTGACCGAGACACATACCTTATATGGTCTGTCTTCAGAATGGACAGGATGAACACATACCTTATATGTTCTGTCTTCAGAATGGACAGGATGAACACATGCCTTATATGGTCTGTCTTCAGAATGGACAGGATGGACACATACCTTATATGGTCTGTCTTCAGAATGGACAGGATGGACACATGCCTTATATGGTCTGTGTTTGGAATGGACAGGATGGACACATACCTTATATGGTCTGTCTTTAGGATGGACACATACCTTTTATGGTCTGTCTTTGGAATGGACAGGATGGACACATACCTTATATGGTCTATCTTCAGAATGGACAGGATGGACACATACCTTATATGTTCTGTCTTCAGAATGGACAGGATGAACACATGCCTTATATGGTCTGTCTTCAGAATGGACAGGATGGACACATACCTTATATGGTCTGTCTTCAGAATGGACAGGATGGACACATGCCTTATATGGTCTGTGTTTGGAATGGACAGGATGGACACATACCTTATATGGTCTGTCTTTAGGATGGACACATACCTTTTATGGTCTGTCTTTGGAATGGACAGGATGGACACATACCTTATATGGTCTGTCTTTAGGATGGACACATACCTTATATGGTCTGTCTTCAGAATGGACAGGATGGACACATACCTTATATGGTCTGTCTTCAGAATGGACAGGATGGACACATACCTTATATGGTCTGTCTTTAGGATGGACACATACCTTATATGGTCTGTCTTTGGAATGGACAGGATGGACACATACCTTATATGGTCTGTCTTTAGGATGGACACATACCTTATATGGTCTGTCTTCAGAATGGACAGAATGGACACATACCTTATATGGTCTGTCTTCAGAATGGACAGGATGGACACATACCTTATATGGTCTGTCTTCAGAATGGACAGGATGGACACATACCTTATATGGTCTGTCTTTAGGATGGACACATACCTTATATGGTCTGTCTTTGGAATGGACAGGATGGACACATACCTTATATGGTCTGTCTTTAGAATGGACAGGATGGACACATACCTTATATGGTCTGTCTTTGGAATGGACAGGATGGACACATACCTTATATGGTCTGTCTTCAGAATGGACAGGATGGACACATACCGTATATGGTCTGTCTTTAGAATGGACAGGATGGACACATGCCTTATATGGTCTGTCTTCAGAATGGACAGGATGGACACAGACCGTATATGGTCTGTCTTTGGAATGGACAGGATGGACACATACCTTATATGGTCTGTCTTTGGAATGGACAGGATGGACACATACCTTATATGGTCTGTCTTTAGAATGGACAGGATGGACACAGACCGTATATGGTCTGTCTTTGGAATGGACAGGATGGACACATACCTTATATGGTCTGTCTTTGGAATGGACAGGATGGACACATACCTTATATGGTCTGTCTTTAGAATGGACAGGATGGACACATGCCTTATATGGTCTGTCTTTGGAATGGACAGGATGGACACATACCTTATATGGTCTGTCTTAGAATGGACAGGATGGACACATACCTTATATGGTCTGTCTTCAGAATGGACAGGATGGACACAGACCCAACAGACATTTAATAAATCGGACTCGATGAAAAATCAGCTTTTTGTTTGGTTTTTATGTGATTGGAAAGTTGCATTCAGGGACGTTTTGGCGTCACAATGAGAATATTTACTGTTTACCAGAGCAAAAACAGTGCAAAGCCACATAAGAAGAAAACCCTCATCAGGAACCTTTGCGACGCTCCACATCGTGCTACTGAGTTGTGGTTGTAAAGAGACAGTACTTCCCTAAATGTATGTTTCACCAGCGGAGATCTTTTTTCAACCCTGAAATTACTTCCAAGGAAGCAGCGCGGTTTGCTTTAATGTGATGCTTTGTTTATTATGTTTTTAGATAACTGTCGGACCGCAGCGGCTCACCAGATAAATGAGCCACTTAACCTCGCCGCGGTCCGGCGCTCAGCTTCATCTGCTCGTCTCGTCGCTCCATCGCCCGATAACAAGAAAACAATCTGTTTTTTCTTTCCCTCTCGGAGGGACGTCCTGATTAAAGAGGCTGCGGTTCATCTCTTTATCTGTCCTCACGGCTCCGGTGACGCTTTCTGACAATGGCTGACATAGAAACGGAAAAAGCTAAACGCAGATATACAAATACACGATTAGTGTTGAAACAAGACGCAGGTGGACAGATGGAATCGGAGTGTTGTAGTTGTTTAGTTTTTCTTCCGTATCTGATGAGTCACTGATGGGAGAAGACTTCAGAGCTCGTGTCTAATTAAAGCGTATTTGAAGCTGCAGATATAAATTGTAATCTTTAGCGATGCTGATCACTACAACTTTCAGGTAAATCTAGTGACACATAGAGAGTGCAAAGCCCCTCAAAGTGTTTTGTAATTATTTATTTAACAAATACTTTGTCAATCTGAAATGACCTTTTGTCTGATAACATCGATCCATGCACCCGACCCACAGATGATTTTGTAGACATCCCACATTATTTGAATGTTATGTACCTACCTTAACCCCCCGAAACATAACTGAGTGGCTTTCGGTGTGTCTTTTTGAAAAGACTGGATGCAGTTAATAATCACACACATCTTAAACTAAGAACCGTTGTGTTGTTTCATTTGCACGAATACGATGAATACAACAGTTTGGTGAAGCAGTTGCTATGATTGCTTCAAATCTCAGTCATTAGTGGAATGAATATATAAATGTATGTGAAGAAAATGACTCTACTTCTGTGTAGTGACCAGCAGGGGGCGACTCCTCTGCTCCCATAGACGTCTATGAGGAAATGACTCTACTTCTCTGTAGTGACCAGCAGGGGGCGACTCCTCTGCTCCCATAGACGTCTATGAGGAAATGACTCTACTTCTCTGTAGTGACCAGCAGGGGGCGACTCCTCTGCTCCCATAGACGTCTATGAGGAAATGACTCTACTTCTCTGTAGTGACCAGCAGGGGGCGACTCCTCTGCTCCCATAGACGTCTATGAGGAAATGACTCTACTTCTCTGTAGTGACCAGCAGGGGGCGACTCCTCTGCTCCCATAGACGTCTATGAGGAAATGACTCTACTTCTCTGTAGTGACCAGCAGGGGGCGACTCCTCTGCTCCCATAGACGTCTATGAGGAAATGACTCTACTTCTCTGTAGTGACCAGCAGGGGGCGACTCCTCTGCTCCCATAGACGTCTATGAGGAAATGACTCTACTTCTCTCTTGATTTATTCCCTCAGTAAACATTGTAAACATGAGTTTATCAGGGGACGCTTTAGGGCGGGGCTACACGCTGATTGACACCCCCCCCCCCCCCCCCCTCTTCTCGCCCAGCTGTACATCCAGACGACCACGCTCACCATCTCCATGAACCTGAGTGCGTCCGTGGCCCTCGGGATGCTCTACATGCCCAAAGTCTACGTCATCCTCTTCCACCCGGAGCTCAACGTGCAGAAGAGGAAACGCTCCTTCAAGGCCGTCGCCACGGCCGCCACCATGTCGTCCCGCCTCTCCCACAAGGCCAGCGACCGGCCCAACGGCGAGGCCAAGACGGAGCTGTGCGAGAGCGTCGACCCCAACAGTAAGTCCACGCCTCGGCTCGGCCCCAGCCGGGACCTTGATGAGGGGAAGGCTGAATGAACGAGTCACATACGGGTTAAAGGAGCCGTAACGCCAGTGGGAATCTATTGGAACGTAACAACGCGTAACAACGCGTCATTATCTTACTCGCCCAACCGTGTGTTTATTGCACATCCTTCTGGACTGGATTTGAATGTGAAGAGTGAGGGGTGAGATTAAGTGAATTAACCTCTCTGAATACCTGGACTGAAAACACAGAAATACTTTAGAGTGAAAGTCGTTTTTCTCTGATTGACGCCCCTCTCATGTCTGCAAGTGGCAAAATATTTCAAATATTTCTGTTATATTTGGAAACAAATATAGCAACTTTTTTCTGTGAAGCTTCATTTCCTCTTGTAACAATTATGCTGAATTTAAATTAACATTAAAAGTAACAGTATCTTTGTTTGCTTTCCTGCTCTGAAGGAAATCCAAATGCAAAGAAAGGAATTCAAAGAAAAACGCTTCAATTTGTGTGTTCGAGGAATAAAAAGTGCACAAATGACAACTTTTGGGTTTCTCAGGGACGTCGACCAAAATACCACTTTTGTAGTAGTATCGTTCTAATTATCTTACGTGTTAGTTGGTTATTTCCGACTTTCAAAAGGCGGAATTCTAAATCATCACCTGTCCTCGTTTATCGGTCTATTTCATTCCGTAAGAAAGAAAGAAAAACCACGAGCAGCAAACACACGGCCCATGAGCCGTCCTGCCGGTCACACGCCGCTGCGTCAGCAGACTGCAGCTCAGTCCCCCCCCCCCCCCCTCTCAGCTGACCTCCCCCCCTCTCAGCTGATCCCCCCCCCCTCTCAGCTGACCCCCCCCCCTCTCAGCTGATCCCCCCCCCCCCCCCACAAAGGCTTCTACTGCTCGCCGCTCTTCAAAGGCCAAATCCCTCTGATTCTGCTCTCACAAGGACTCTCCGGCCTTTCTCCAAAACGCTGATTGCTGACACAACAAAGGCAAAACCTCTATAGACCCGGCTGCTCTTACAAGCCCCCCCACCCCCCTTTAACCCCCCAGCACTGAAATCCCTCCGCTGCCTTCATGGCTTTGGGGATAAGCCTTTCTAACTCACAGACAGGATATGACGTAACGTGGGGGACGTCGAGGGGCTTGTGTGGTAGAATAGATGTATTTCTTCTGAGCTTAATGGTTTTAAATGTGAACTTTATGCAGCAAATACAAAGCAAGTGGCGTAGAACTTTATTCCTGCATATCACGGCTTTATGAAACATGTGATCTATCCGTGATAGAACCTGCAAGCGATCTTTAAAGGGTTTCTTTGTCTGAATCAGCGGTAAACTACAACATCTAATGACATCATGCGTGTACAAATACAGCAGAGACGTTGTATTTATACCACATCGACGCTTCATGCACGTATTCATACCAGTATTCATAGAGTTTGTCTCGACCTCAGACAGCTGTCTACTTTTGCCCCATTTCTGATTCAACAAAGTCAGCAGTAAAAATAAGTCTGACCTCCTGAGGTCGTCGGTCTGAAGCATCGGCGCCGTGTGGAGTTTAGTTAGTTAGTCCAGTGGTTCCCAACCTAAGGGGTCGGGCCCCTCCGATGGGTCCTGTACAGGTCTGAGGGGTCGTGAGATGATCAACGGGAGGGAACCAGATCTGATCCACCTATTTTATTTTGGTGGGATTTCATTTTAAAGTAGTAAAATCTTCCTGAAGAGAAAAGACGCGTTTCACTTGTTTTGTTTTGTCTTCGGCTGCAGATTTTTTCTTTTGAGTTGTGACTCTGTGACGAATCTCCTCACTGAACAACACCGAATTGTGAGAGAAAAACCAGCTGAATCTCTGAGGCATTCGCTTCCCTTCCAGAGTCCATAACTCTCCTTTTAAACTCTGCAATCATTTAATCACTGATCACTTCACCTTCACGACACTGAACACCAGTTTGGTCTCTTCTTTCTCTTTTTTTAAGGTCCGGCAGCAAAGAAGAAGTTTGTGAGCTACAACGACCTGGTGATCTAACGGCGTCCGAGCGCCGGCCTGAAACGCGAGCGACGTCGGAGGCGCCTGGTTCTCCGGCCCTGCTGAGCGAGGAACCGGAGAGCCGGAAAAGAAGAAGAAGAAGCGGCAGAGAAGAGGGTTTTTTCTCCTTGTTGTTGTTTAGTTCTATGGTCTCATGTGCTCCATCGCCCACCAGCAGACTTACGGACGCTGAAGAAAAGCCTCGCGGGACTTTTTCCTCTGGACCTTCACTCACTCAGAGAGACGCGAGGGAGCTCGGAGGGCGAAGACGCCCCCGGAAAAAAGACGCCGCGTCGACTCTCTCTCTGCCCTTGATGTCAAACGGCGGCGGTCAGACCGCTTTTTACGAAGCCCCGCCTCCTCTCGTCCTTCAATGTACTTCCCACCTGCAAGTTTTCGGGACCTTCCCCGTCCTCCGTGTGTGTGTGTGTGGTTCTTCAGCGCTTAAGTGTCCCTCTGGTTGTCCCTTTTATTGATTTCCTTCTCCTTCCCGAGGCGGCGGCGGCCGCGGCGTTGCGCAGTGTGTTTTTTGTTGAAGCCGCCTCCTTCGCTTTGACGCCGGCGTCACGCTGACGCCACAAAGACTGACGTCGACCTGCAGGCCGGCTGTGCTCTTTTGACTCCGTGATTTGTGGACGGGTCGCGTTCGGGTCGGAAGGGGGTCACGCCGTTCGCGCCGCGAGTCGCGGGGAGCCGGCGTCGAGCAGTCCTGAAGGGTTGGAAAGTCGGGGCGGCTCGCGTGTGTCGCCCTCCGTCCGTTCGGCTGAAATGTTTTCCGTGTCCTCCATGATTTGTGTCTCTCTCTGCAGACTGACGTGGACCCGGCGGCGCCCAGACGCTGGGACGCCTGCATGCGCGGCTCCCGTTCAGCTCGCACATCTTTACCTCGCCCCACGGCCGCCTGCCTGAAAAGAACCGCTCGGGCCCGACTTCAGGGGTCCGGGCGAGCAATGTGGACATAAGACACAGAACCTGTGCCGTCCCCCTTAACTGACAGCTACTCGCCTCGTTTCAGGCGACGAGCTCGAGGTCGTATCTGAGTTTTCTGACGTGGTGGAGAAAAAAAAAAGAAAAAAATCCTCAGTGGACACGAAGCCGCGAAAAAATAAACGGTGGTGATTTAAAGGCGTTTTTTTGTTTGAGCGGTTTGACTTGTTTGTGTGATGAACGCGTTCCCACCACAACACGCGTGTTCCTCCTCCACCGGCACACACGCTTCCTCTGCTTTGTAGGTGTGTGCTGATGCTCACGACGACGACGACCCTTGGCGGTGTTGTAGTCGACTTTAAGAAGAAGCCGCTGATACGACTAAAGGGTGTTGATGTCGAGGTTGTCAATGCATGCCCGATGTGTTCGATGTTGAATCCAAAAAAATGAGAAAAAAAGTTACGAAAATAACGAAATCCTCTGAAGAGTCGATTCCGCCCGTCTGCTCTGAATTGTACCGTTTCTTTATTTTCTGTTAGTTTTATTTCTTTCTCTCTTTACGTTCCTGGAAGCCATGGAAACAAGATGATTATATATTTAAAAGAGAGAAAATCCACAAAGAGGAAGCATGTATGTTTTCTACTGTTTGTACCTGTTATATTAATGTCGCCCTCGCTGCTTATGTGCCGATGTCGTGCGAGAGGTTTTACATTCGGCCGCTCATGCAACTCTCTGTGTTGTTGTCCGAGACATGAAATAAAAAGAAACATTTGCTTATTTTCTTAGATTTGTTCCCCCGAGGAAACGCAGTGTTGGTGCTCGTGTCTGACTCGCTTTAATGAGCTTGAGGAATATTTGATTCACGCATCAGAACCACGACCCCCCCTCACCCTCCTGACCCCATCTCGACCCCCCCTCATCCCCCCCCTGACCCCCCTCTCACTCCCCCCTGACCCCCCCTCACCCTCCTGACCCCCCCTTACTCCCCCTCATCCCCCCCCTTTATTATCAATAAAAAAAACACCGTAACGATGCTGAAGGCCACTGTGCTCTTCTACAAAGCTTCACCCTCTGCACCGAGACACAGGAGGAGATGGAGGTCTGATGGAGGAGATGGAGGTCTGAAGGAGAAGATGGAGGTCTGATGGAGGAGATGGAGGTCTGAAGGAGGTCTGACGGAGGAGATGGAGGTCTGATGGAGGAGATGGAGGTCTGAAGGAGGTCTGACGGAGGAGATGGAGGTCTGATGGAGGAGATGGAGGTCTGAAGGAGGTCTGAAGGAAGACGCCATCTTCAGTCGATGACGAGCTGCAGGATAAAGCGAACGCGTCACACGGGCTTCAGTGGGAAACTGACGTGATCACAGCTTCAGCTTTACTCAACTCTCTGTGTTTCAAACCTCGCTGGACGACGTTTGGACGTCAATGTAAATCAGAGAGAAAAACTTTCTTTCCTTAAGTTATTAATTAAAAGTCTCCAGCAACTGGGCAGTTTTCTACGGAGCGTAGAACCAAAACACCAAAGAAGCCGCCGTATTCACAGGAGACATCGAGAAACACGCAGTCGACTTTCTAACTGCTTCATTCCTGTGTTTACTTACGCAACAAAACCAGAACAGCTCGTGTGGATCACACGGAGACTCTGGTCTGATGGACGACATCAACCAGGCAGGTCGATTGTCCCACGGGACACAAACACCGGCCTGCTGGGGGGTCCGTGCTGCCGTGGCACATCCAGCCATTTGAGTGTCTAACACAGTGCGTCATTTATCTACTGATAAAACGAGGACTTGCTCACAGTTCTTGGTGAGAATGAGTTCTCATGCGTTAATATGACTCATTGGTTTATATTACAAATGTTGTTTACTCGTTCATTTCTTGCAAATATTATCTAATTGATGCCAGTTTGCCCTTTTCAACCATTGCAGTACTTTGAAGTGGAGAAACCTTTATTTTCTATAATTGTGCAGCAGCAGTGGCCACAAAGAGCTTTTCTCCTGCTGGGAATCGGAGGCCGAACGCGCCCGCTGGCATCTCGTCCTCCCAGTTACACTAATTGGTTCGGTGGCGACTAATCGGACTGGAAGCTGGTTATGGAGGGGGGGGGTTCACAACAACACGGCTGCTTTTATGACGCTGTAAAGCCTTAATTAATCCCCCCAATGAGCATCGTCTCTAAGATAAACGCCACTTTGTTGTTGTTTACGCACAGTCCCGTCGATTGTTGTTGTATTAAATTAATACCAAGGGACGTTTGCACTATTAACGTAGTGTGTTGGGAAGCGGTTTCAGTGAGCCGGCTCGTCTCGTTGGAGCTGCTGTGTGATTTCAATGATTTTCCAGATGAAGCTGTGATTTGGGAAAGTTCCCAGAAAAGAGAAGCAGCAGCAGAAATGTTCTCCTTCTTCTCTCCATGCTTGTTAACTGGCATGAAGACCCCCCCCCCCCCCCCCCCCCCCCAGAATGGTTGTTTGGAGATCAACGGCAACGAGTACAATTTACAAACTGAAGAGTGTGACCGAATATCTGGACAAAAATAACGTAATAAAATAAAGATAACAGAATAAAAGACGCTGCTGCGTGACTGACTCTGGGACGTCTGGGCCGAGCAGACATCTGTCAAAGGGGAAGGATGCTGCCCCCTGTGGGTCCGGAGCAGAGGGGCACATTAAAGGGTTCATATCATAATAATAATGAAACTAAAAAGCATCTGAACAACCAAGTAAGGACAGAATTGAAGGAAAGAAAGAAAGAAAACAGGTGAAAGGGAATCACACGGACACATAAATATCTCGGACCAACTCTCTCTGTTTTTATTTCTCCATTAGAAGATTCTTCTTAATCTTCCCTTTTCTGACAGAAAATAAAACAGATAATGACAAATATTTCAATCTGCGAGCGTCTAATTAGCGATAAGCCGCTCCTCGTGGCAGGGCGATTAAAACGTGCACATGGAAAGGAATGGCTTCTCTTAACGGGGCATCGAGGGCGACTGCCGAGAGGCGGAACGCCGTCACCGCGGCAGGAACGACGGAGGCCGCCGCTCAGCTGGGCGACGCCGTCTGTGGCGCTCAATCTGCAGTTTCTGGGTCCTTTTGTCTTTTCAGGGACGCTGAGAGCTTCGCTGAGACTTGTGTCCTCCAGACATCATTGCCTTGTCCTTTGTCACCACATAGAAGAGACGCCCACTGGAAATGCAGCGAGGTCAGAGAGGTCAACGTTCGTACGCCGCCAACAACTCTCCAAACAAATGAAGAAACTTCAATATTTAGAGTCATACTTGAATAGAACTGGTTGAATTATGAATAAACTGTGATCATAAATGCATGTCTTTCCTGACTTAATGTAAAATAAAAGATGCATTTGGGAATAAATTAAACAACAGAAAGCTTTCAGTTTGCTCCAATGGGGGGACGAACATGGCGTCAACGTGCTTCCTGTGGAAACATCCCGTGTAGGATCATTAAAATGACTCGGAGTGACTCGTCGTAACGTTTCTTGTTGCCCAAAACTCTAAATTAGCAAATCACGGTGAGATAATTTGGTAAAAATAAAGACTTTTGTTACAATATTCCCGTGTTCTCATGTAGTCGTGCTCAGTGGGAATCGGGGCCCGTCGGGTTTGATTCCTCTGGATCTGCTGTGGTTTGATTCTCTGTTCTCCTGTTGACCTCACGGCTCCTTTAATGGCTTCTTGTCCCGAGGTTCAGTCAGCGTGAGACAACGTGGGACCCCCTGCTGCTCACGAGCCGCATTGTCTCAACACAACACCATTAGTCTGGAGCCCAGCGAGGGGGGGGGGGGGACACCCGCTCAGACCGGACTAATTATCTGCTGCTCCTTCGTTCACAGCCAACATCCTTGTGTGTGTGTGTGTGTTAGTGTGTGTGTGTGTGTGTGTGTGTGTGTGTGTGGAGGATCTGTGTCGGAACCGTGTCCTCTTACTACTGGAGTTCCTCAGGGTTCCGTGCTGGGTCCCCTCCTGTTTTCGCTTTACACCAACTCTCTTGGCGCTGTCATTCGCTCGCATGGCTTCTCTTACCACAGCTATGCCGATGACACCCAACTAATTCTCTCCTTCCCTCGCTCGGACACCCAGGTGGCGGCTCGGATCTCTGCCTGTCTAACTGACATCTCTCAGTGGATGTCCGCCCACCATCTGAAAATCAACCCCGACAAGACTGAACTACTTCTCTTTCCCGGAAAAGATTCGCTTACCCAGGACCTGACAGTCAACTTTGGAAACTCTGTGCTAACGCCCACTTCGACTGCTAAGAACCTCGGCGTCACACTCGACAACCAACTCTCCCTGACTCCCAACATCACTGCGACAACGCGATCCTGTAGATACACGCTCTACAACATCAGGAGAATACGTCCCCTTCTCACTCAGAAGGCAGCGCAGGTACTGATTCAGGCTCTTGTCATCTCCCGCCTGGACTACTGCAACTCCCTCCTGGCAGGTCTCCCTGCCACCGCCATTCGACCTCTGCAGCTCATTCAGAATGCAGCAGCTTGACTGGTCTTCAACCTTCCGAAATTCTCCCACACTACTCCACTCCTCCGCTCTCTTCACTGGCTACCGGTGGCCGCCCGCATCCAGTTCAAAACACTGGTGCTCACGTACCATGCTGTGAATGGATCGGGTCCAGCTTACATCCAGGACATGGTCAAACCCTACATCCCAACCTGCACTCTCCGCTCTGCATCTGCAAAACTACTCGTCCCTCCCTCACTGAGAGCAAAACACTCGACTAGGTCTCGACTCTTCGCTGTCCTTGCGCCGAAATGGTGGAACGCGCTCTCTGAAGACATCAGGACCGCAGAGAGCCTTCACATCTTCCGCCACAAACTAAAGACACACCTCTTCAGACTCTACCTCGACTAAAGACTAACAAATTGCAGCACTTAAATTGTACTTGTGACGTCACTCATCTATAGCAAATTGTAAATTCGCTTATTTGAGGAAATTGCACTTTCTTGTTTCTTGTTCTCCTGAGTTTGTACCCTATGGTTGAATGCACTTATTGTACGTCGCTTTGGATAAAAGCGTCAGCTAAATGACATGTAATGTAATGTAATGTAATGTGTGTGTGTGTGTGTGTGTGTGTGTGTGTGTCACCTGGACTCCACTCGGTCCAGACTGCGCCGATAAACAAACAGAGATCCTCCTACTCGCCAATTGGTCGGAAGGCCCGTCGTTCTGAGCGCGTAGCTTATTGCGCGGCGCACACGGAGGAGCTGTTAAAGCGAGACGTCTCTCTTTGTGAGACGCACAAAGCCGTACCTGATGATTGAACGTCATCGGTCCAAGTGATGAAGACGTTAACGGAGGCTGGGAAGCGGGCTCTTGTGTTCGGGATAATGGGCCTTCGGACTCGTGGCCTCTGACAACGTCTCAGTTATTAAGACGTTATCGGAGTAATGAGCTCTGTGGTTCTGCACACTGAAGCTTCAACAGCAGCGTGAAAATAATGTAGAGGACCAACGCTGTGACAGATGATATTCAACGCTAGTTTTTTATTTTACAATCGTTTTTAGTAAAGTAAAACGTTCACAAACGTAACGCAGTTTATTTAAAGCCAAACAACCACATTAAGAACCCAATCAATCTTTAAATGTGAGAGTCAAACGCTGGCGACCAATCAGAGCGTCGCTCTGAGACCCCAAAATAAAAGCTGTGCTTTAAAGTTCATTCCATTTGTCAACAGACGTCCTCTCATTCCATTTGTCCACAGACGTCCTCTCATTCCATATGTCCACAGACGTCCTCTCATTCCATTTGTCCACAGACGTCCTCTCATTCCCTTTGTCCACAGACGTCCTCTCATTCCCTTTGTCCACAGACGTCCTCTCATTCCATTTGTCCACATACGTCCTCTCATTCCTTTTGTCCAAAGACGTCCTCTCATTCCCTTTGTCCAAAGACGTCCTCTCATTCCATTTGTCCACATACGTCCTCTCATTCCTTTTGTCCAAAGACGTCCTCTCATTCCCTTTGTCCAAAGACGTCCTCTCATTCCATTTGTCCACAGACGTCCTCTCATTCCCTTTGTCCACAGACGTCCTCTCATTCCATTTGTCCACAGACGTCCTCTCATTCCCTTTGTCCACAGACGTCCTCTCATTTGTCCACAGACGTCCTCTGACGCCAGCAGCCCCTCTCACCCCCTCCTCACCCCCTCCCCCTGTTGTTGCTATTAACATGAATATCGACAGATTCTCCCGGTGGTGCAGTGGCCCCCCACCTATTCTCCTCCCTCCCGGTGCCCACATCATCTGCTCTGGATTCCCGGGCTATACATCACTGTGGCGGCGCACAGAAAAGCTCTTTAAGCTGCATAAACACAATGTCGCCGGGGCACCGCCGGCTGCCGGTGATGGATGGGGGCCGCACACGGGGACGAGAGGCTGGGATTCATCCAGAAGACCGATTGACTGTCACCACTTCGCCCCCTTCGCTGGTCCGATGGAGGGAGGTGGGGAGAGGCGGCCGTTGGGTCAACAGCTGAATGCGACACTAACAAACGGGCGAGACGGGGACAAAGTCACGCGATGTCTCCCGCCGTTGTCCTCAACTTCAGCAACTGGGCGTTTTGCAACCAGCACACGGGGGGGGGGGGCGGAGCCAAGAGCGACCAAAGGCTCCATCAGAATGTTAGTTTACCTTTGCGAGGTGAAACTCGCGCGGCGACACGAGCCGCATGTGCACGACAACAACGGCCGCTTCCTGTGTGGGAGGCGTGTGTTTCGCTCAGAATGTCTGAAAATTGAAAACGTTTGTTTCCCCCTCGGATTGGAAAGTTGATTCCCATCCATCAAGCTTGGAGCAGCGGACGGGGCCCCTCGGGGCCCTCGGGGGTCGGCGGCGCTTGGTATTCCGGGTGGCGTGACAGATTTAATGGCGTGTCGCTGCCGAATGTTTCCAGAGTCAAGCGGCCGCTCAGCGCCGACACTCGTGTAAACATTCATAGGTCAGCGAGAACGTCTCTCCTCGTCTCCTCTTCTGCAATTCACGGCACGCTTCCACCGGCTGAAGGTTACCATGACAACAGCAGCCGGGGCTCGGCGGCGGCGCTCCGGAGGACGTGTTGTGAATGCAGCGGCTCTATCACGCGTTACGTAGAGACGCGCTGATGGAGGGAAAACCGAAAATACCAAGAAGAACGATTTCACGCAGGATGAGGACTTTCTAGTTAAGTGTAAATATCAACAACCCGGAAACCAAATCACAGCACAAATATGACGATATCTTTTCAAAGCTTCATCGCTTTAAGGGATCATTGTACGTTGAGTTGTCTACAATTTCCAGCAGCTTTTAATCCAGATGAATCTGTGATTGTAATGAAAGTGATGCCATGTGGCGGTAGAAGGTCTGGACGTGTGGAGGAGGAGATGTTCCTTCAGGTCGTCTGGGAGGCTCAGCGGGGATTACGGCGAGTCGTGAGGGAATTAGTCCTCGCGTTGCAGACCCACCTCTGATCCGTCAAAAGAAAACGAAATGCTGACCGACTCGTTGGGATTCAATTAATCGAAGTGCAGGAATAAATAAATGCTGATAATTATTATGAATATTCTGCCTGAGCAGGTTCCTCCTATAAAGAACTCTTTGTTGTCAGTGAAATAACATTTTGGTGGCGTTGAGAGACGGATGTGAGGTGAGACAGCCTCAGGGGACAACGCTTGTGTCCTACATGTCAACGTACTGCTCACAGCATCCATCACTTCTACGGAACGACATTAATATAATAACATATTATAAGTAACTAAGTCCACACATTCACCCACGTTTACTTCCATTGAAAAACATCACTTAAATATCACTTTCCCTCATTAACGTGACATAAAGGGACATTTCAGCACAATGAAACGCCCTCTCATGCTTTTATGCACGCACCCAAATACCAACATTAGCACAGGCGGAGCAGTGAGCCGAGGCTGTGTGCGTGTGTGTGTGTGTGTGTGTGTGTGCGTGTGTGTGTGTGTGCGTGTGTGTGTTGCTTTGCTGGCACACGACTGTCGGCTTCCCTCCAGCGAGATGATGGAGAGCTCATCCGAGTCGCTCGCATACCGATGAGCTCGTCCTCGTTTCCCCTCCGCGTCACCCGCACGCCCCGTGATGCCTCTAAATAACTTCTCACCTCGCAAACGTCTTCTTCACTGCTTTATTTTCATCAGATGGATCTGATGGCTGAGAAAAGGACGGCGCTGCGGGAGCGATGGGGGGCGATGGGGACGGATGGGGGGCGATGGGGACGGATGGGGGCGATGGGGAGCGATGGGGACGGATGGGGGGCGATGGGGGGCGATGGGGACGGAATGGGGGCAATGGGGGGCGATGGGGAGCGATGGGGAGCGATGGGGACGGATGGGGGGCGATGGGAACGGATGGGGGGCGATGGGGAGCGATGGGGAGCAATGGGGGGCGATGGGAGGCGATGGGGGGCGATGGGGGACGGATGGGGGGCGATGGGGAGCGATGGGGAGCGATGGGGACGGATGGGGGGCGATGGGGGACGGATGGGGGGCGATGGGGACGGATGGGGGGCGATGGGGACGGATGGGGGCGATGGGGAGCGATGGGGACGGATGGGGGGCGATGGGGGGCGATGGGGACGGAATGGGGGCGATGGGGGGCGATGGGGAGCAATGGGGGGCGATGGGGAGCGATGGGGAGCGATGGGGGGCGATGGGGAGCAATGGGGGGCGATGGGGAGCGATGGGGAGCGATGGGGACGGATGGGGGGCGATGGGGAGCAATGGGGGGCGATGGGGAGCGATGGGTCGGATGGGAGGCGATGGGGGACGGATGGGGGGCGATGGGGAGCGATGGGGAGCGATGGGGACGGATGGGGGGCGATGGGGGACGGATGGGGGGCGATGGGGACGGATGGGGGGCGATGGGGACGGATGGGGGGCGATGGGGAGCTATGGGGGGCGATGGGGACGGATTGGGGGCGATGGGGAGCGATGGGGAGCGATGGGGACGGATGGGGGGCGATGGGGAGCTATGGGGGGCGATGGGGACGGATGGGGGGCGATGGGGACGGATGGGAGGCGATGGGGGACGGATGGGGGGCGATGGGGAGCGATGGGGAGTGATGGGGACGGATGGGGGCGATGGGGAGCGATGGGGACGGATGGGGGGCGATGGGGACGGATGGGGGGCGATGGGGACGGATGGGGGGCGATGGGGAGCTATGGGGGGCGATGGGGAGCGATGGGGAGCGATGGGGACGGATGGGGGGCGATGGGGAGCTATGGGGGGCGATGGGGAGGGATGGGAGGCGATGGGGGACGGATGGGGGGCAATGGGGAGCGATGGGGGGCGATGGGGAGCGATGGGGGGCGATGGGGAGCTATGGGGGGCGATGGGGAGGGATGGGAGGCGATGGGGGGATTCAGGACCTCATGCAGGACGGATGCTGTTCATGCAGCAACAAACAGACTATTCTGGTCATTTGCAATTAGTCAAAATCTCTTAAGATTCAGATTCAAGGGGAAAAAGCTCCATGAATCAGACCACAAGATGCTGACTAACAAAAGGTTTGAGGGGCTTCAGGATTTGACCTCCAGCCAGAATTACTGTTACAAGTGATGAGCTTTACTGTAACTTACTGTTTATTTAAGTCAGATGAAAACAAATTGTGGGGCAATTCTCCGCCTCCTGTAAATAACTCCTCCACTAGGTGTCACGTGCCAGGCTGAACCTTTTGGATCTGAACCGCTTTGGAGTTTGTACCCATGATGCAAATCTGCGCAGCCGACAGGAACTCTGTCGCATCTCTTCACCGAGCTCTTCAAAGCCGTCTTTCGTTTGTCGTTCAGTCAGACGAGACTTTCCTGCTGATGTTCCTCGTGGCTTCATCCTGACACGACGGGATATTTATGGACACGATGCTCGGCTCCGCATTCATCAGCTGCTGACGGAGGGAGAGGTGGAGCAACAGATTTACTTCTTCTCGTGATCACATGCTCAAGTGTTGTATACATCGGTCCCTTATTCCATCCATCCTCCCCTCCATCCATCCTCCCCTCCATCCTTACAACCCTCCATCATTACAACCCTCCATCCATCCTCCCCTCCATCCATCCTCCCCTCCATCCTTACAACCCTCCATCCATCCTCCTCTCCATCCATCCTCCCCTCCATCCTTACAACCCTCCATCATTACAACCCTCCATCCATCCTCCCCTCCATCCTTACAACCCTCCATCCATCCTCCCCTCCATCCATCCTCCCCTCCATCCTTACAACCCTCCATCCATCCTCCCCTCCATCCATCCTCCCCTCCATCCTTACAACCCTCCATCCATCCTCCCCTCCATCCTTACAACCCTCCATCCATCCTCCCCTCCATCCATCCTCCCCTCCATCCTTACGACCCTCCATCATTACAACCCTCCATCCATCCTCCCCTCCATCATTACAACCCTCCATCCATCCTCCCCTCCATCCTTACAACCCTCCATCCATCCTCCCCTCCATCCATCCTCCCCTCCATCCTTACGACCCTCCATCCATTCTCCCCTCCATCCTTACGACCCTCCATCCATCCGTGCTTTTGTTGTTCCTTCTTCCCACCTTTCCTGCTAATACCTCCTTTATCCTTCCTCCTTCCCACCTTTCCTTCTATTACCTCCTTTATCCTTCCTCCTTCCCACCTTTCCTTCTATTACCTCCTTTATCCTTCCTCCTTCCCACCTTTCCTTCTATTACCTCCTTTATCCTTCCTCCTTCCCACCTTTCCTTCTATTACCTCCTTTATCCTTCCTCCTTCCCACCTTTCCTTCTATTACCTCCTTTATCCTTCCTCCTTCCCACCTTTCCTTCTATTACCTCCTTTATCCTTCCTCCTTCCCACCTTTCCTTCTATTACCTCCTTTATCCTTCCTCCTTCCCACCTTTCCTTCTATTACCTCCTTTATCCTTCCTCCTTCCCACCTTTCCTTCTATTACCTCCTTTATCCTTCCTCCTTCCCACCTTTCCTTCTATTACCTCCTTTATCCTTCCTCCTTCCCACCTTTCCTTCTATTACCTCCTTTATCCTTCCTCTTTCCACCTTTCCTTCTATTACCTCCTTTATCCTTCCTCTTTCCACCTTTCCTTCTATTACCACAATTCCATCCACGCTTACTATCCCTTCCTCTAATCTCCCATCGTTTTCCATCTATCCTTCCTCACCTCCATCCTTACGACCCTACATCCTTCCTTCCCTGCATCCCTTCTAGCTTCCTTCTTTCCTTCCCTCCCTCCATCCTTTCATCCCCTCCTCCTCCCGTCCGTCCTTCCCCCCTGGATTCCTTCCTGTTTCCGTCTGCAGATGGTCTCCTGTGTGAGCAGACGGATGAGTTGTGTGATGAAGCTGAACCCAGGAGGTTCCTGTGTGAGGAAGCGTAACTCAGCGAGGAGGCGAGCGACAGCCAGACGACGGCCTCTGCACTTATTTGGGGGTAACAGACGTCCTCAGCGGCTCAGAACTTTGACAACACTTTTTTTCTCGTAGCTTTGCGGTCGGCGGGGATTTTTCTTGGCTGCATTAAAATGAGATTTACAGTAGAGAATGACATTATGAACCAGCCCGGGCTCCGTGACGGAGGAATGAAATGCTCCATCAACCACTGGAGGTGTTTAGAGTCTCTGGCTACTTTAACCTGCAGTACATCTCGCCCATGTTTGCCCCGAATGCCGACTCTGTTGTTTATGAGCATGTGTACATTTTATCTCTCTAAACTTATTCACACTCTTTTTTTATTAAACTAAAACAAACTATTTGAAATACAATCACTCTTACTATATACTATATATACATATATATATATAAATATATATTTATATATATATATATATAAATATATATATATATATCTCATATAAATATATATATATATATATATGTATATATATGTATATATATAAATATATATATATATATTGTTCATATAAATATATATATATACATATATATGTATATATATATATTGCTCATATAAATATATATATATATATACATATATATTGCTCATATATATTTATATATATATATATACATATATATATGTATCTATATATATATAAATATATATTTACATATATATATCGCTCATATATATTTATATATATATATCGCTCATATATATATATATATATATATATATATATTGTTCATATAAATATATATATATATATATATATATATATATATGTGCGTAGGTTTGACGCTGGCTCTGCTGAGGATCCATCTCCAGATAAATGTTGTATTTCCTCGCTCAGCTCCAGCTGCTGTTTCCTCGGAGGAGACGACTTCCTGCAGCTCAGCCCAGATAAGAACCTCCCCCCCACCGAGCCGCCGCGTGGGGGGGCAGCAGCGGACGGGTCTCGGTCCCGGGCTTTGATCTCCTGCCGCGGCGTGTTCTGACTGCGGAGCAGCGGCGGTCAAAACGGAAATCTCTTGTATCAGTGTTTCTACTTGACGGCTCATCACGACTCCGATGACTTCCTGCAGCGACCCTCTGACCTTTCACCTCTTTAGTTTGGATGAAAGGTCCAATCTGTTCGGGCGCCGTACACACCGGCCACACAACACACACACAACACACACAACACACACACAACACACACAACACACACACAGTAGTTTGTCTCTGCTTCTCTTAATGACGCGTAAACACAACTGTGTCTTTCACGCTGTTCGTTCTCTTCTCTTCTCGTGTATTCTTATGTATCTTAATATCTTATTCAAAGGGACATCATTTGCCCGTAAATGGACTTCAACATTAAATTGAATACAATTTAGCTGAAATTCTGTGTTTTCTACTTATCTGCACCAATTACTGCAGCTATTAATTGTGCTTTTGTTGGCCAGGATTTCACAGCCACATCAGAAGCTTCTTTCAGCTTCATCTCCCACAGATACCGTTTCATGGTTGGGATCAAGTGTCGCATCTTTAATTGAACACGTGTTTCGTGTTGCCCTCAGTGGAGATTTGACATGTTTATGAGTCACACTGGGTTTCGGGGGGATATTAAAACCTGTAAAGAATGGAGCGAGGGGAGGAAATAAAGTACCACGACAGAATGAAAGCAGAACAAAGAGAAGAAGAAACAATGTGGATGAATTTTTCATTGAACACGTTGGATCAAAGGTCAGTTTGGCTCAATTTTTGTACGCCGCTTCAGATCTTTCACAAATTATTCTCGTAATGGCCTCAAGTCCCTGAACTCCAACGGAAATACTTTCCTTCTAAAATGGAGATTTGCAGTAAGGTCACGTGTGTTTAGGCTGCAAGACGGTTCAGAGGCACCGGATTTATGTTCTGAAAAATACAATAAAACGCTTTATTTTTACAGGAAACGAAGAACGGGCAGACGGCTGCACTTAGTGTGGGTGTCAGTGGAATGGTTTTTACTTACAAGGACATAGAGGAGTTATCTGGGCCGGATTCTGCTTCTGGTTCATTGTGACGTCACCCGTTGGGTTTGAAGACCGGTTGTTAGGAAGCTTCGAGTTTAATTTTTCCAACAGCCATCTTGGATTAAAGCCGCCGCCATGTTTTTTTACAGCCAATGAACAGGAGTTAGTATCTTGTGACATAGAGCAGCAGTGACCTGTCAATCACAGTAAGGCCCGCCCTAAAGCATCCCCTGCTTTATTTACAAACCATAATCTACTAAATG